>NW_011628056.1:425333-439187 GCF_000512975.1 Sesamum indicum | reverse complement strand
ACATTACGTAAATTTTATTATCCAGTAATATGTTATAAGTTTGTTGAACTATATAAATTTTCACTTTTAGAATGATCACTCTTAAATATTCTTTTAAAGATATTTTTTGATATATATAATTTTTGTAAAAATATTAATACGAAATTACATTTATATCTGTTATACATACACATGTATAATATATAAAATACATACCATGCACATATAAGCAAATTTATATATATATATATAAGCATCTGCATTTTCCACCTCGATCTCTAATATGTCTTGTATTGGTTATATATATATATATAAGTGAGGATGATCGATGATTTTTTTTCAATTTTATCTGTCTAACGTTCTTATCCCTAAGAACGACATTATATATGACAAGGATAATCTATTCACGTCAAAATTGGATACACATTGCTCTATTTATATATGATATAAATATAAAATATGTTAGAGAAAGAACTGCAGAAAATAGCAGTATATGTGAGTCACTGTGTATGTACATATACATTTATATAAAATTATATGCATATATATAATATTGTTGTACGTAGAACATTTATGAAGGTATCTGCTATAAGTGTATCACTATATTGAATGTTTAAGGTCTATACTACTCCTAATACTCCAAATATGCTCTTAGAGGTGTGCCAAATTCTGCAAAATAAGAGAGTGTTAAGGCCAATCAACATGAGTTCCAATGATGGCTCTCCTACATTCAAGTTAATATGGGGCTCAAGGTCTCATAGAGAATGAGTGTTAAGATTTTGGGTAGCAAAAATTATACCTGATGCGGGAGAGCCAATACTTATATGTATTGGTAGGTTCTAGAATTTTACGTACACCCTTCATCTAAAAGATGATCTACGGTATGCAGTGGCCGCACATACAAAAATTGAAATAGTGATAGACTGTGTCCCAACAGACAAAGTAGTGCTTCTGTTAGTGAAGAATGCTTGTTGTTGTCAATAAATACAAATACAAAAGTATCTTGGATACCTCGGGTATTTAGGAGAAATAAATAATGATACAATCTCTTCAATAAGCTTCTAATAATACTACTTCAGAAGGTCTCCTGGCAAGCCCTATATAGTAATTTTGTTAGAATGGAGGCCTTTGTCAATTTAAAAGGTCCCTAATGTTGAAGGGAGTGCATCGGCCCGGGAAGCGCCGCGAAAGCGCAAAAAATAAAATAATTACGATTAAAGCAAACAATCAAATCCCATTAATGAGGTGTACCCTTGAACTTTTACCGAGCGTTCGGTGTAAAATAAAAAACAAGAACCATAGAAAAATATAAGAAAAACAAGAGGCATAAAGGTAAATGGAATTTACCCTCGTTGTCCTTGTTCGGCGACAAGCGTTGATTTCTCTCCGCTTCCATTTCCAGATCCATCTATGGAAAGATCTAGATCTGGAGATCCTCCAAAGAATAACACACAACCACTAAAAGGATGTCGTGATTTCGTGCTAGCAAAACCACCACAGAAGCACAAGAATCAATAGCATTATTGATTAACATTTGATCCTTGTTTCTGTAAGATCATGAGAGAGTTTTTGGAGAGGGAGAGAGTAAAATTTCATGGGTGAGGTCTGCGTGCAGCTTCTTAGACGACTAGGGTTGATTTTAAGTGTTTTATATGTGACCTAGTCACACAACACCAAAGAGTCTTGACCTAGCAAGACTCCAACAATTATCTAACACTTTTAAGCCACCTTGTGACTGATTTTGATGCACCTTAAGGCACCAATTCATCCAATCCTCACCCAAGGAGGAGTTAACCTAACCATGGTCTAACCAAGGCCTAGGGCTTGCATTTTAAAGAATCGGGCTTGACTAATTAAAACTAAATCAAGACCACGTCTTATGGATTTTAAATCAAATCTAGTTTAATTTATAAGCCCAGCATTAAAATATCATTTAATCCAAGTAAAGGATCCAAGCCTTTTATTATCTCTCTTTTAATTTATAAATCCAATTTCTAAATCAGACCAAGCCCAATAAAATTAATCCAATTAATTTTAATGGCTAACTTGAAATTCTAATTAATCCAATTAATTAAATTTCATGTCATTCATCCGATGCATTGGTCTAAATAAATGATCCAATCATTTATTCTCTTCAAAAATTAATTTATTAATTCGACTCTTCTAGAATTAATTCCATCCCATTACAGTGATTGGGTATGACACTTTAGGTTCACCCTCAAGTAGACTTGGGTGTGTGTGACCAATGCAATTAATTAAATCAATTTTAATAAATTATCTCTGATTATCCCATAATTAGAAATAACCTGTGACCCTGGGTGGTCGTCTAGCAACAGTCATGGCACTATAGACTAGGTGAAATATGGAGTGAACATTTATGCTCTGAATTCATATGAGTACGGTCCTATTGTCAACCATCTTACGACCTTAGTCTAGAGCATGGAATTGGGCGTCGGTTCCCATCTTTGACTAGGAAACTATACTTGATAATCGAGACGTGTTTCATCTACTGATTTGATCTAGGAAACCTATCCCTCATCGATCAATCGCTTTGGCAAAAAACTTTTAGAATCTAAAGCATCTTAGAGCGCATAAGAGACTGTCTGCCATGTACTAACAAGAGATAGATCCTCTCTTGGAATCCACCGTCCTTGCTACCAACATTGATTGCACTGGATAAATCTTATAATGACCATGCCTCACGACATGGCCACCGCTCATCATATCCAAGATATGGTCTTAGTATGCACGTGACTACAGTGATTCCTCAAGTCCAAGGACTAATCTCGTACTATCATAATTGAGAATCTCAATCATACCGACCAAGCCTTAAAAGACTTCCATATGATAATTTCAGTGAGTCAGTTCAGTCCACCCGACTATCTTGTCAACTAACCTACTAAAACTACACAAACGACTTATGTCTCCTACCGAAGAAACACCACTACAGTACTTAGTGCAAGTCTTTGCAGGATCTTGAGATCCTCGACATGGAATGTTTCACACCGACGCTTAGGAGTTGGTTCATAGCTGCCAAAGCTATGCGCAGTCTAACTCCACGAGTTTCACTTTCAGTGTGTGGGTATTTCGTTTTGACATTGAAACCCTATTCTATATCAGTGGTAAGCAGAGCGAAACACACTGCCTACTTGATAGACTTACCATATTTATCAATTTAATATTATGTGATAAAGATTGGCAAATGGCAAACAATAAATATTAGATTGGCATATTTGTAATCCGTTCTGATAATAACTCGATTCTACGTAATACTGTTTAGTGAATACAATAAGTATTCGCTATTGGCATTTCATTTATTATGCTCATTACATATATGTTTGCATTTCTTTTAAGCATCACAACAAAGCCCACAGACCATTTTAACAACCGTGCAACAGTTGGACTACGCATTGGATGGAAGTCCTGAAACCAACTGCCAAAGGTTGAGAATGAAATGTTCCAAGTCGAGGACCTCGAGAATGAGCATCGAGTGTCCTATGGAGACTTGCATTAAGAGTCGCATTCATTTGATGAGTGCCGTGTTTCATCGATGACATACGTTGGACATTTATGCACCTTAATGGCTGAACTGACTCACGGGGTCGTCATATGGAAGCCTTGGAGGTTTGGTCGGTATGACTCGAATCCTCGGCTTGGATAGTGCGGGAATGGTCCTCAGACTTGAGGAATCACGACAGTCACGTGCATATGATGATTATATCCTGGGCCTGTGCGAGAGGTGACTATGTCACAGACACGATCATCATAAGTCTTAACCAGTGCAGTCGAAGTATGTAGCAAGGACGGTGAATTCCAAGAAGAGGATCCGTGCCATGTTAGTATATAACAGAGGTATCTTCTATGTACTTGGAGATGTGTTCACATTGTATAAACTTGAGGCCACACTTATTGGTAAAATAGGAAAAGGGGTTCCTATGTCGAGCAATTTAGTGTAACGTGATCTCAAGTATTAAACATAGACACCTAGTCCAGAATGGGAGCCTACACCAATTTTCATGCCCTAGACTAATGTCGGAAGACGATAGATGGAAGGACCATACCCATATGAACTCGAGAGCCTAAAACTTCACATGGATATTCACTTAGTCTCTAGTGCCACGGACTGTTGCTAGACGGCCACCCATGGTGACGGGCTTTCTTGATCAAGGGTTGATCGAGAATTATATAATAAATTAGATTAATTAATTATAGTGTTTGACACTAGCCCAAACCTTACTAAAAGGTGAACCTAAAGAGACACACAAATTACAGAGAAGGAATGAGGAATTAATTCAATAAGTAATTGGATTACTTGCAAATAAGAGAGATCCATTGGATGGAGCCAAAGGATAAATTACTAGGCTTCATTTATATTGGGCTTGCCTTTATTATTTAATAAGTTCGACTTATTAATTAATAAAGGCTTATTGGGCTCATGTATTTAATTTGATTAAATATGATGAACTTAATTAGGTACATTCTAATTAAATTAGATTTAATTAAAATTAGTTGGGCCTTGTATTTTTATCTTAATAAAATCGGCCAAACACCCTAATTAAGCCTGTTGAAAAACTGACGAGCAATTATCACTTTTGAAGAGTGCTATGTTAGTCATTTTTTATTTGGAATAAAGAATATATTACCTTTTGGATTGTAGAATGAATCTAGACACATTTTAGTACATTCATACATGGTATATATATTAGTTCTTTTGAATATCTAATAACATAACACAACACAAAGACTAATTTCCTACCCTAGAGCTCCAAATCGGCCGCTTCCTTCTTCTGGACACTTGGTGTGATCTTTTCTCCCTTATTCTTTTCTAGCAAATTGAATTAAAGAATTTCATATTCCGGTGTGGTGTGGACGTGTCTTTAGAGGGCTTCTACTTTGAATTCTCGCATGAACAAATCAACGAAAGAAGGTTTGAAGTAAATCAAGCAAAGGTAATACTTGATTTACATTTCTTGCATCTTCTAGTTTTAATTTTACCATAAGACTTGATTTAGTTTACTAGATCGAATGCCCGGGAACTCCAAGCGTACACCCTTGGAACCATGATTTTATATAATTTGTTTTTTAATTTGTGAATTTTTATTTACGGATTTCGCTTGCGCATTCTCGGGCCGATCTACTAGCATTTTTGTTGCTTTCAAGTGGTATCATGAAGCCTTAGACTACGTGTATGGCTTTTTATTTTGTTGGTGGGCCTGTGTGCCATTGTGATTAATTTTCTCCTCTCTCTTTATATGCCTTGGAATAATAAGGCTTGCTCTCATCCCCCCTATGTACTCCCCTCGATTTTTTATCGGGATTTCTTATTTCAATTGTAATGATAGTAACATTGATTTTTGGTGAGGTTTTATAATTTCTATGTAAAAGCAAGCCTATGGAGATGAAGGCCCGCGAAGAAAGGAAGGAGTTTGAAGGCCCATTTATATGTTGATGGGTAAATCACTATTTTAATAGTATAAGGTCACCTTAGACAGTCCGTAGACTCACTGCGGGCTCAGTGAGTCACATAGTTTGGGCTCTTGATCATCCAACAGGGGTTTCTAGGTTTATTGCAGGCGATGTGTTTACTTAATGCTTTAAATATTTGATATTTGTGCTTGCAATGTTAATATGTGAAGAGGTCTCGGTTTAAAAACTCAATATTAACTCTTACTTGGTTGGACCAAGTTAAATATTAGGCCTATAATGGACTTCGATCGAAATGGTTTTGATCCGTCCAAGCCTTCCATCCACAGCAATGTGGTGAGGAAGCTACTGATACCCAAGTGTGGTCTCATGATTCATGATACACTTAGGATAGAGGAAAGCTGTACCATTATTGTGATCAAAGGAACATGCTCACCGTTTTCTTGTCTCACGTGTCGTGGGGGACGGTGAATGAAATGTGATTTGGTTGATGGGTGGAGCCTAACACCGAGTAACATGATTCGCTTGGAGTCTCGGAATCATGTGAAAAGGTGAGGTAAAGGATCTTGGGATTCTCATGGAATGAGAATGGTATTGGATACCTCCCACGAGGCCTTTGGCATTTGAATCGTAAAAGTAGGGCATGACAAATTCGCCTGTGGATCCTAAGCTTACTAGGAAATGTTATTTTTGAAACCCCACTTGAGAATGGTGGGCTTTTGTATAAATTGTGGAAGAGTTAAAGACTAAAGACAAAGTCTTTAAGCTTAATTTATAATATTTCGATAAATGTAAATTTTATTAAGTACAGTACAACAAGCATCAACTAGGTGGATTCCTCGACAAACCAAGGAATCGGCCTTAAACGATAAAGTGCGCATGTACTAACAGCATAAGGCAGTTGAACAGTAAGAATCTTTTGTCGCACGTCGTCAAGAATAAGTGTACCCAAAGTCTATGAATCACGATGGCCCCCATCAAAACGTCGAAGATTACGCTCACACTAGATGTGATAAATCAAGGAACCAAGTAAGGCACGATAGGACGCATATATCATGTGCTTGCCCTTCCATCTGCTAGCAGCCCACAACAGGTCAGTAGGCCATGGGCGGTTTGGCCAAGGGAAGCGAAGTGTGAGTCGAATCACCTGCAAACAACTTCTCGAATAGGGGCAGTGAAAGAATAAGTGGTTGTGATTTTCCGCTGCACCGTCCGTAAAAAGAACACAGGAGCTATCCAAGTGAGATAACCAAGGCCTATCCATGGTAGAAAGCTTACCAAGTATGGCTAGCCAACAGACAAAGGTATGTCTAGGGATCTTAAAGGGGCCCAAGAGTAGTGAAGACCAACCTACCTTCGGACCTTGAGCCCGGAGCGATGGGAGTACCGTAGCTGACGTTGGAGTCGCTGTCTGAGTTCACCATAAAATACGGTTATTACCACCATCAATGTGTGGAAGGGAATGCATAATCTGTTGAATATCCGTGAGCATTCTTAAAGGGTATGCGTGGGATCGCAGGAGGGGCCAACGCCATTGTCCATCCTCAATGCAAGCAACAACTCTGTCTGTCAGCAGTGAATTCGTGAGGCTAGGTCCATTTGGAATCTGTTGAATAAATGGGCCTTACTCATGACAAGGATCCTACCATAAATAGAATGTAGCCCCATCTCCAATAACATACTGCACAAACGGTCGAATGAGGGGCCGAAGATGGAGGAGTTTCCGCCAGCCCCATGAACCCCTTCGATCTGACACCGTCCAGATAGAAGTATCTCACAATCTTGTGTGATAGATCCAATCCAACCAAATAGATGCCCTATTGCCCCGAATAACTTGCCACAGTTTAACTCCCATAAGAGCACGGTTGAGGTAGTGATATCTTGGTTGCCTTGACCACCTTCATTAATAGGTAGACATACACAATCCCAAGCGAAGTTGAATCCTTCCATAGGAAAGCCCTCAGTCGCTTGGCAAAATAAAAGCAGAGGCCCAATATACACCAAGTGCAGTAAGAACAGATTTAATAAGTTGTACTCGTCCCACTTATGATAAAAACGTACCTTCCCAAGCTTTAATACGCTGATTGAGTTTGTCAAGCAGGGTTTACAATCCAAAAGAGTAAGTCGCAACGATATAAGGGGGAGTTCCAAATACTTCATCGGTAAGTGTCCCTCCTAATCAGAAGCTGATCGTTAGAGAATCATGTGACTCTTTTGTACATTAATGCGAAGGCCCTTAATTCATAAGAACCCTTTAATATATATGTACATTCTGCTGATTTTTATTTAATTTTCTATTTTTTAGAAAATATCTAAGAACCCTTTAACTATGATAATGGAGACTAACAAATTCAATGGCACGAACTACAATGATTAGCTGCGAAATATGAGGATTGTCCTAGATTTCGTGAACCAGGATTATATTTTGGACAAGCCACTCCTAATGGCCTTGCCAAAAGGATCCTCGCCTGAAGAACGTGTCACGTTCGAGAAGTGGTTTGAGGAGAACCGTAAGGTTCGTAGTATCATATTGGCTTCGATGCCTAGTGACATCCAAAAGCAATATGATAGACTGGATATTGTTCTCTCGATAATGCTCCACATGAAGGAAGTTTATGCAGTTCCTAACAGGCATATTATATATACCGCCACAAAAGTATTCTCCAGGACCAAGATGGCCGAAGGATCGTCTGTACAAAGTCACGGGGTTAAAATGTTATCCCTAGTGGAGAAGCTCAAAGACCTCAAAGTTGGGCTTCACAATGACACGTACATTGACGTGATCCTTTAGTTGCTTGCTCTATCCTACAACCTATTTATTATTAACTACAACTTGAATGGACTTCAGAAGTCTATTGATCAGTTAATTAATATGTTGGTCCAATATGAGGCGGCGACCCACAAGTTTATGTCGGCGGTATTCGTAGAAGAGGCTTCAACCTCCATAGTGAAAGGCAAGAGGGTTGAAAGGTGGAAGAGGAAGAAGGGCAAGGGAAAAGCTGTCGAAACCACTATTTGAAAGTACCGCGAAAAATGCGACTGGATTGGCCCAGGAACGGGCAAGTGAAAGCGGTAATATCAAATTACGTAAATTAAAACAAAACATAATAAAATCATAATTTCAAGTGGTCTACCCTTGGAGTTCCCGAGCGTTTGATGTAGTTATGCAAATATAACAATAAAATAAATGGGGCTATGATTGAATGAAAACTAATCGATACATAAATCGTGAATCAAGAATTACCTTTTGATTTGATTTATTTCGAACATCCTTTGTTTGACCTGTTCATGCAAGGTTTTAACGTAGAAACCCTTTAAAGTTGCGTCGACACCCACCGGACTTTGGGATCCCTCAATCCTCTTTGCTAGACAAAAAGTAGGGAGAAAAATACAAACAATGTGTGTATACAAGAGGGTCGGCCGAGAGGTGGAATTAGGGCGTAGGATATTATTTTGTGTATTATGTATTTTTTTTCATTAGTTATTCCAAATAACTAATACACATATATATACCTCGTATGGATGCATTGAAATATGTCTAGGTTCATTTAACTATCTATAAGCTAATAAAATCCTTTATTCAAAATAAATAATGACTCACATGGTACTTTTCAAAAGTTAATTTGTTAGTCAATATTTTCTTTTCTAATCATTTCCACCAACTTAATTAACGGGCTTGGACCGCTTTTAATTAATTAAAATACAAGGCCCAATAATTTTAATTAAATTCAATTTAATTAAAGCCCACTTACTTAAGTCCATTTTATATTTAATTCAATTAAATATATGAGCCCAATAAGTCTTTATTAATTAATAAGTCCAACTTATTAAATAATAAAGATAAGTCCATCATAAATTAATCCTATTAATTTATTCATGGGCTTATCAATCTAATGGATCCGTCTTATTTATAAGTAATCCAATTACTTATGAAATTAATTCTCAATTAATTCCTCGTCCCTTTTCGATGATTTGTGTATGACTTTTTAGGTTCACCTTTCAGCTAGACTTGGGTTAGTATCAAACACTATTATTAATTAAATTCAATTTAATTAATAATTCTTGATCAACCCTTGATCAAGAAAACCTGTTACCATGGGTGGCCGTCTAACAACGGTCTATGGCACTAGAAACTAGGAGAATATCCATGTGAATTTTTAGGCTCTCAAGTCCATACGGTTATGGTCCTTTCATTTACCATCTCCTAGCCTTAATCTAGAGCATGAAATTGAGTGTCGGTTCCCATCCTATACTAGACGTCTTTGCTTAATACTTGAGATCGCGTTATGCCAAATTGCTCGACATATAACCTCTTTTTTCTATTAGATCAATGACTTTGGCCACAACTTTATATAGTGTAGACGCATCTCCAAGTGCATAGGAGATACCTCTGTCACATTTTCACAGGGAACAAATCCTCTTCTAAGGAACTCACCGTCCTCACTATACATACTTTGACTGCACTAGACAAGGCTTACGATGATCATATTTGAGACACGATCACCTCTCAAATAAATCTAAGATACAGTCATCGCAAGCACGTGACTGTAATGATTCTCAAGTCTGGGGACTACACTCGTACTATCGAAGTCGGGGATTCAAGTATTACCGACCAATCCTTCAAGGCTTCGTTATAATGATTCCAATTCAGTTCAATCGATTCCACACCTAGCCAATCGCATAAACATCCCACATTTGTTGCTGATGAAATATGACACTCATAAAATGAATGAGACTCTTAATGCAAGTCTCAGTAGGACTCAAGATGCTGAGTCTCGAGGCCCTCGACTTGGAACATTTTAAACCCAACTCTTGGCAGTTGGTTTCATGACCGCCATCCAATCTGCAGTCAACTGTTGCATGGTTGTTAAAATGGTCATGGGCATCTGTTGTGATGTCAAAGAAGTGCTTGACGTAATTTGGTAAGCACAACAGATACGTGTGCCGAAGAAGAATACTTACCATATTCGTTGGGAAAAAACAAGGATTGCTCCAATGATTCTCAAAACCACCAATCCAATTGGCTTTTGGTCACCTATCCCAACAATCTCCCACTTGACCTTAAAGCCAATTACTCATGTTTCCATATTAAATTGATTATGAGTAATCTGCGATATCTGCTAGGTCTTATGGGTCTACCTTTTGTTTCTGCTGATTTCCTGTGGTCCAACCGCACATTACATCTTCCTATCATCACCCAAAGCAGATGATGGTGTCTATGATTTTTTTCTTGGGCTTGTGATGAGATCTCAGGCCTTTTATCTGGTGCGTAGCCCACTTGTCATCCTCTAAGGTGACTACTAGTGCGGCTATGCTAGGTAGCATACCCAACAATCCGGTGTTGTTTTCCGGTCCTAACTATTTTTCAATTATAACATTAAAATTGCCATACATTCAATTTTTCATGATAAGGTTCCTTATGGTATACCACTTGGAACTTTTCTAATATTACCACATTATCATAAATCTCTAATGTATTTTCATTTACCACATGTATCTAGAATATAGTGTTCTAAACATCTTATAAAATGTCTCGATCATGTGCTTATAAGCTTAGCCAAACACCCTGTTATCCTTTTTCTATATATTTCGCATTAGTAAAATTTTTTGTTCGTGTAGGAGAGGCTGAAGAGGGAGCAAAAAGAGAAAGAACTAAATAAGTAAAGAAAAGCAGAAGCTAATATGTACATGATTGTAAAGGTAAATTATATTTACATTTCTTCTACATAGTTGTTGTTGTTGTTATTCTTGTTGTTACTTGTACTATGTCGGGAAAATAGCATGCTTCATCCAGTAAGTTAGTAATTTTAACCATTTAACATTCTACTATTCCTTAAATATCCATAATGTAATTAAAGTTGTACTATGTCACTTGTACTATGTTGGGAAAATAATATTTTTCGTATCGTAATTTAAGGTCTTTCTACTTTTTGTCCCACTGGTTATGGAATTCTCACTTTTATCCCTGTAACTTATGAAAAGTAACACTTTTGGTCTCATTACACCTTTCTATTAGATATTTTAATGAAAACACGTGGTCGTTGGGCCTTTACACTTTTGGTCCCTTGGTTACATGACTCTCACTTTAGTCTGAATTTAAAAATACAGCACTTTTGTTCACATGCACTTAACTATCACATAGTTTTTTTGTTAATTATCTAAAAAAAATGTGTCATGAGACTAAAAGTGCTAAATTTTGAAAGTTAGTAACCAAAAGTGATAGTCCAATAACCAATGGGACCAAAAGTGGACGGCTTCATTTTATGGGAAGAAAAATATTATTTTCCCATACTTGTACTATGTTCTTATTAGGTAAAATAGAAGATGATTGATAGGAAGAGATTGTCAGAGAATTTCTTGCACCAGTGTACTTCCAACATTTCTGGCTATTGGGAAAGCGCCAGAATAAAACTCATTGTCCTAATCGGCCATTGACACTCCTAGAGGAGTCCTACACCATAAACATCTTATGCTTCTTAATTATATTTTTTATCACTTTTGCCACATCATTATGCGGTTTTTCATGATTGTGTTCACATTGGATTTTCTACTCCTATTGCATCTTCTATTTAGTTTCACATATATATTTTGACGTGCATAAAATCTTTTCCCTAGATAAAATTAATAACATAATTTTTATACACGTGATATGTATATGTGAAATAAAATAGAAGATGCAACAAGAATTATAATAGAAAATGTAGTTCGAGTTGTGTTGGGTAATATATAGCATTGGCTTTTTATTTTCTATTTTCTTTTGGGTAGTTGTAAGGGTATGAGTTCGACAAAATTTTAAGATTCAAACTCAAGTTCGGGCTTGACATAACATGAAAAGGAAAAACTAAGTTCAAACTCAATGCTATTTATTAAGAAAATATAAATTTTGATTGGGAAGATAACTTTAAAACATTAATGTATTGAAGAATATTTATTAAACATATTACACAAACAAAAGAAAGATTTACCTTATGTTTAATCATAAAATATTGTATATATACATTTTTTTTAATCAAAAGTAGTTAATAAATTATGAAAGTATAATGGCAATTATAAATTATGAAACTGAATGTATAATAATCTTTAAATAGTTTTACTAATCGATTATTACAAAGTATAAAATTTTAAAAACTTCTTACTTATGCCAATTCTGCAAAATAGATTAGTTTAGTCAGCAAAGATGTGTAAAGATACAAATTAAATTATGTAAATACTTAAACATAAATTGCTAATTTACATATTTCATGAATAAAGTATAAAACATATAAAAAGTATTCAGTATTTCTTGGAATTTTTCATTACTATACAGAAGATTATCTTACAAATATTTTTTGTTCTGAATTAATTATATAACAAAATTTTTTGATAATATAAATATATATGTATTGAAAAGATAATTTTTTAAAACTAAAACCAAACTGATTATGTAATAATTAAGATACTGCTATAGCAATTTAAATTATTATTTTGTTAATTATGTAAAATAAAAGAGAAGAACAAGTAGTATTATATCTCAATGTATAGAACATAAAAAAAATACTAAATCATTTATTAATCATAACTTTAGTAAATATATAAGTTAAATTATGAGATTATTTTATAGAATTCAAAAAATAAGATATTCATTGAACGCAATTCTAATATATTTTACATTATAGTATTAAATATATATTTATTTAGGGATAATTAGACCGCCTTTTCTTTAAGTTTGGTATTATTATACATAAACTTTATGTGATTTGAGAAATTATATCTAGTACTACTAATTTTATGTTCATCTAACAAATAGTTTTTCCCATTAGTCAAAATTCACCAAAAGTGCTGATATTAGCAAAATAAAATTGAATGAAAATCCAGATTTTGCCTTTGATTGACTTATCACTGATGTATTGTAGGTCAAATTTTTTTTTTCTATTTAAACTGCTCTTATACATCTTCACGCACGCTAATGCATTTGAGGAGGTCTATCTTCACCCTTATAAAGGTTGCTTTGCTAGGAAAAATTTGTTTAACCTGCAATAAGTAATAAGTCATTTGCAGGTAAATAGAGTTTTCCACTCCAATATCTTTTACTAATATATAAGAAAATTCTATGAATTTTGACTAATAGAGGGATTAAATTATTGAATGAAAATAAAAGATATTGTTACTAAATGTAATTTTTCAAACTACAGACAGTTTATGTATAATTACATCAAATTTTAATGAACGATTGTATAATCATCCCATTTGTATAAAATGTCTGTAAAATTAAAGTTATATAAGTATTAAAAAAAAAAAGAGGAAACTTGCAGATAGAAACATATGTGGAAGGCGTGGTTAGAGTTTGTTGATTGGCTCTGCTTTTGATCTTGATCGACACCATTTCCACTTCGGAGTAACTTACATGGGTACTAAAAGACACTTAACATTTTGAATGTCAGCCATATGATTGTATGAACATTTCAGACTGTT
>NW_011628056.1:422402-424799 GCF_000512975.1 Sesamum indicum | reverse complement strand
CACATATAGAGTTTAAATGGTGAAGATATCTTAAAAAATGCCCAAATATATTCTAAATGGTGAAGATATCTTCTGTTTTTTGCTTCTCAGGAGATAAAGTTTGAGCCCACAGTCGTGTGCATACATTGACACGGGATTTACATTTACATTTAACCAGGTATATAAAATTCACAAGCACAAGCATCTTGTCAGGACAAAGATTGTATTTTGATAACTTTCTGGTTTCTTCTATTGCAGCTAGAGAATGGGGACATTGTCTAGTATCAAAAGTCACTGCCTGCTAAAACAAGAAAACTATTTCGTTGCCCGAATATTCCATCCTTCCTTGAATACCAGCATAGCCTTTAAGTACATTTTCATAAATATTGCGTTCATATTAATTAGTAATATTTATCTATATGCATTTGCATCTTAGGTAGAATCACTATGTTGTAGTTACAAGATATATATTTCACATGTCATATTTCATTCTTATGTTGATGGTCTTGCTGGATTGTGGGAATATCTTTTCCTAAAGTATCAAACATAATCCATATTGGTCTAACTTGGACCTTTTCGGCATATAGTTCATTTCGATAGCTCATTAATGTTTTTCGAAATTGCCTCTTTCACAACTAGCAGTTCTTCATATTTGAGCTTTTCTTTAATGTAAACACATCACTATGAAGATGTCCAATCCTCTTCTTATTTTCCCCCTGGTTGCTTGTTTTGTAGGAATATTTTAAATATGTTGGGTGTTTCCTAGTTATTCTCTAACCTTGAACCAAAAAATATTTTGAAGGAGGTTCCATTTTATGAGACTGAAAACCATGTACAATTTTCAACTTTCTTGCAATTTTTTGTTATTCGAATTTTGAGAAATATGAAACCTCTCGTACTCTCCTCCCTCCTTACCTAGATATGGATGAGCATGCAGGTCAAGCTGACTTCTTTCTCAACCTTACTCCCTCCAAACCTAAACATGGGAGAGCATTCACATCATGCTTACTCCATGTCTTCCTCCTTCCAAACCTAGATCCGGATGAGCATTTACGAGAAGCTCAGGTTCCTCCGTCCAGACCTAGATGCGTATAAGCATTTATGTCAAGCTGACTTCATGTCTTCCTCTCTCCCAACATAGATGCAGATGCGCATTTATGTGAAAACTCACTTTATACGTTCCTCCATCAGAACCTAGGTGCAGATGAGCATGCATGTGCGTACTTCCTTGTCACATTCAACTTTTAGTTATTTTTAATAAGAGTATAACTCTACTAGATTTTGTCCTTGTTATTCCTTCAAATAGTTCCTTCTCACTCCAATTCTCTTCTATAGGTTCCCTTTATAGTGTAATATTAATAGTTATTTATAATTTTAGACTTCATATAGTAGCTTTGCATTTCAATGAAAACCATATCTCTAGCTTTCTCGAGTTTACACTTATCCAATATCTCACGCCTAGAAAATGAATCCTTATGTTTTCACTTGAATTTTATATTTAAAAATAGCAATAAGAGGGCTAACATAGATGAGACTTGTATTTGCTACATTGGAGCTTGCTATTGCAAGAACCCTATGCGGCAAATCTCTTAAGATGAACAGCCCATTTATTTCACTGCCATATTAGACATTGCATTCTAGCTTGCTCTCGAACTTATTTTTTATTTTTCTCTACGTGTTTCTCCTCCTTGAGATAGTCCCTTTTATCACATAGTCAATGATATACTGCATATTGACTATTGTATAAGCTACCTAAAGATAGTGTAGTTAAATTACTTTCCTAGCCCATATTATTTGTTTCATAAAAAAGTTTTACCTATTGAAGTATTTGGATATCTGATGAAATTATCCGCTTAAAATTATAGAAAATATAAAACATGTACATTGTCTCTCCAAGAAAGCATGATTCATGCTAGAGTATAATGTTATATTATCCAATGATGTTGTTGGAATTTTTGGACCATGCACCCACCCCACTTGGATGGCAGCCCACTTACTGCCTGGCCCATTACCTGACCCGACCATTCTTCTACTTAACCCTATTCTTCCACTGTTCAGTCGGCGCCTCTTCCTCTCCCTCCTTTCTATCTTTGATTTTGTTCCTCTCAAGTTTCCATTGCTCTTGGAAATCCCACATCATCTCACCTCTTTCTATCTATGTTCTCTGTGTTCTATTAGTATATATATATATTGGTCTTCTATGGTTTTAAAGAGATAGAACAACAACAAAACGAAAACCCCTTTTCGTGAAATAATTTGTGAGAATATTTGCTGAGTGTGAAGAAACTTTCTTAGTGGAATTTTAAGTGATTCTAAATGAAGCCTAAGTGGTCTCTTTATGGATCTTTGTGTCTTGGTGGCTTTGTGGTTTTTCTGCAACCATGAGGGTTGTCGGTCGGTGGTGGCACTTGGGCATTC
>NW_011628056.1:415205-422321 GCF_000512975.1 Sesamum indicum | reverse complement strand
CCTTGAAATGGTCCCTTTTATCACATAGTTGATGTTGTGCCTCATATTGACTGTATACGTTAATTGCCTGAACAAAGCATTATTAATTACTTTCCTAGCCCGTATTATTTGTTTGACTACAAAAGGTTTTACCTATTGAAGTATTTTGATATTTGATACTATTATCCGCTTAAAGATATACAAAATATAAAATTTGTACATTGTCACCTCCGAGAAATAATGAATCATATCGGAGTATTATATTATCAAGTGATCTGATCATATTATCTTCCACGATTCTTTAAAATTTTTGCTCTTTCTCTTGCACCTGGTCTTGATTCCCATTATCTTAGTGTGCATCTGCTTATGCATACATGGACTCTATTAGTTACTCAATGTACCCCATATATAACATCTATTTCCTTTCAGTGACCCCAAAAAATAACGGTTCTAAGTCAAAAAGTATTATTTTTCCCTGTAACTACCTTCTTTTTAAAACAATGATGTGATGCTTCTAACTTTCATTTAATATATCCTGCCTTTTTTGGTTTGTTGTTCTGCAGGTTATCCACTTTCGCTCCTGGGAAAGGCCTAAAAAGGATGAATTTTGTATACAACTGTGAGTTCAATAGAAGATAGACTTTTAATTCTAGAGTGTAATTTCCTATGTTATGATTGGTAATATTGATCCACATAACGCTGCTATTCAAATTCCACTAATTATGAAGGTCAAAGCTTGATTCATATGATGAAGATGTTAATAAAGTATCGAACCAACTCGGAGTTAATGATCTGTCCAAACTACGGCTTACATCACACAATATCTACTCTCAGCGACCAAAAGCTCATCCTATAAGACAAACTACGGCTTACATCACACAATATCTACTCTCAGCGACCAAAAGCTCATCCTATAAGATATCGAGGAGCATAAAACTTGTTAGCGATGCTGCTGCATTACGACCAAGTACGCATTCATACAACTCTAAGTCGGGGTTCATTCGATGATGGTGTGAAACTAACAAAGCATTAATTTCTTGTTCAGCTTTCTGGTATTCTGCACTTTGATGTAGGGGATATACCTCTGCCAGAATTGCAAGAGTTGAGAACCCACAAACTAGCTTTCAGCTATGCGGCAAACTCTGAAGTTATTATATGCGGCATACATATGCAAGACTTGCAAAGTTATTATATATTTAGCAAACATTAAATATCTTATTTGTTTTGGTATGTATAGCTGGAAACTCACAGTATTAGGCTGCCAAAAGAAAGCACTGTGGGTGATGTGCTTGAGCATCTCAAGGACAAGGTAATATAGCTGACAAGTTATTACCGGGAGTCTGCGTGTGTGTTCCTAGAATTCTAAGATTTGTCGCTTAACATAGCGTTATATGATTTTTAACTGTTGCAATGTTTACATTAAACAGGTGAAACTTTCTCGTCCAAATGCAGAGCTCAGGTTGCTGGAAGTAGTATGCACAAGATCTATAAGGTCTTGAATTATTGCATCTTCTTTTTGTTTCATTCATTAGTTTCATAATAATAATGTCAAAATAATATTTTTCTAAACATTTACTTAATAATCCAACTGAAATAGTTAAATTCAATTTATTTTACGCTGAAAAATCTTGTATGGGTTGACTACACACAAATTGCACGTGTCGGAGATATGTACACTGACTTGGAAGTTGAGTCTCAGTACTTGCTAGGTTTTTGTATTTTGCCCATGTGCTCTTCACTTAGTAAATTGTATATTGTGTTTCCAAATGGATGTTAGAAATTTCTTATTCTAGCCTTCTATGCTTATTTTTTTAAGTTGCTGAAACTCCAAGTTCCTACAGATATTTCCTAATAGTGATAAGATCGCAGAGGAGGTCTGTTTCTATCTCTATACATATGTGTGTCTATGCATAAAAATGCTTTCATTCTTCAGGTGATACACATAACAAAAAATATCTTGTTAATTGCTTGCCATGTTAGTACTGTGTCTTTGATAGGCTATGACACTTTTTCCTTTAAAATTGGCTTCCCCATATGTTCATCTTTAATATCAACAATTTCTCCACTTTTATAATTTCTCATTGCAGATTCCAGAGGAAGAGAAATTTCTTGGACCAAGTAAATGTTTGATCCATGTGTGTCACTTCATGCATGAGGATGCTCAAAACTAGACGGTAGTATTTCGGTTCGTTACTTCATAGTTTTTCTTAGATATTTGTACTCATTCTACCTCTGTATTTCAACTGCAAGTGCATCTCTTTCATTTTCTTCCTTTTAATTCTTATATATTCATTTTGCTTCTGGCAGCGAATTAAAACTCTTGGCGAGCCATTTTTATTGATGATCAATGATGGTGAAACTTTTTCTTGAATTTAGGTTCTTGTGCAGAACAAGTTGCAAGTACGAGATGAGGAATTTTAGAAGGTACTCCAGCCCGAGCCTAATTGTTACAATCACTTTAAATGAAGATGATGGTATGATGCTTATGTGGTTAGGCATGCTACAGCTTCTACTTTCAGCTTGAATCTTCTCGATTTTATGCAGTGGAGATTTGCTTTTGTGTCGCATAGTCAAGTAGAATACATGGAGGACTCAGATACTTTGTTCAACCATTTCTAGGTCTCACTCACTCTCTCACACAGACACACTCTGTGACAATATTTATATGCAGATGCACTTAAATTTCATATTATGTTTTGACTCTACAGAGAAGCAGTATTTGTGCTTCTTGGGAGCAATATCTTGGACTGGAACACGTTAACAATACCCCTAGAAGGCTCCTGCAGCAAATTAGGTAATCTATACCTTGTTTTATTTTCATTTTTTTTTAATAAATTTGATTTTGTTGCTCGATGTTGATAATTTTGCCAAAAGCTTTGCTAAAAACCTATTTGCAAAACTTTCGGCAACATTATGAACATCGAGCAACAATCAAATTTATTAAAAAAAATGAAAATAAAACAAGGTATAGATTACCGAATTTGCTGCAGGAGCTTTCTAAGGGTATTGTTAACGTGTTCCAGTCCAAGATATTGCTCCCAAGAAACATAACTAATGCTTCTCTGTAGAGTCAATACATATTATGAAATTTAAGCGCATCTGCATATAAATATTGTGGCAAAGTGTGTCTGTGTGAGAGAATTCGTGAGACCTGGAAATGATCGAACAAAGTATCTGAGTCCCCCAAGTATTCTGCTTGACTATACTGCAGAAAAGCAAATCTCCACTGCATAAAATCGAGAAGATTCAAGCAGAAAGTAAAAGTTGTAGCACGCCTAACCACATAAGTATCATACCATCATCTTCATTTAAAGTGATTGTAACAATTAGGCTCGGGCTGGAATACCTTCGAAAATTCCTTATCTCGTACTTGCAACTTGTTCTGCACACGAACCTTGATACGTGACAAAGTTTCACCATCATTGATCATCAATAAAAATGGTTCGCCAAGAGTTTTAATTTGCAGCCGAAGCAAAATGAATATATAAGATTTAAAAAGAAGAAAATGAAAGAGATGCACTTGCAGTTGAAATAGAGAGGTAGAACGAGTACAAATATCTAAGGAAAACTATGAAGTATCAAACTGAAAAATACTAATGTCTGATTTTGAGCGTCCTCATGCATGAAGTGACACACATGAATCAAACATTTACTTGGTCCAAGAAATTTCTCTTCCTCTGGAATCTGCAATGAGAAATTATAAAAGTGGAGAAATTGTTGATATTAAAGATGAACATATGGGGAAGCCAATTTTAAAGGAAAAAGTGTCATAGCCTATCAAAGACACAGTACTAACATGGCAAGCAATTAACATGGCATAGACACACATATGTATAGAGATAGAAACAGACCTCCTCTGCTCGTAAAGTCCAACGATGTCATTTATTGTAGCGATCTTATCACTATTAGGAAATATCTGTAGGAACTTGGAGTTTCAGCAACTTAAAAAAATAAGCATAGAAGGCTAGACATAAGGAATTTCTAACATCCATTTGGAAACACAATATTCAATTTAACTAAGTGAAGAGCACAAGGGAAAAATACAAAACCTAGCAAGTACTGAGACTAAATTTCCATGTCGGAGTGCATATCTTCGACACGTCCAATTTGTGTGTAGTCAACCCATACAAGATTTTTCAGCATAAAATAAATTAAATTTAACTATTTAAGTTGGATTATTAAGTAAAAGTTTAGAAGAATATTATTTTGATATTAATATTCCAAAACTAATGAATGAAACAAAAAGAAGATGCAATAATTCAGGACCTTATAGATCTTGTGCGATAATACTTCCAGCAACCTGAGCTCTGCATTTGGACAAGAGAGTTTCACCTGTTTAACGTAAACATTGCAACAGTTAAAAATCATATAATGCAATGTTATACGACAAATCTTAGAATTCTATGAACACACACACGAACACTTCCGGTAATAACTTGTAAGCTATATTACCTTCTCCTTGAGATGCTCGAGCACGACACCAACAGTGCTTTCTTTTGGAAACCTAATACTGTGGGTTTCCAGCTATATATGGAAAACAAATAAGATATTTAGTGTTTGCTAAATATATACTAAATTTGCAAGTCTTGCATATGTATGCACTTGTATAGGAGCATAAAGTCTACTTATTATTGAATACTCACTTCAGAGTTTGCCGCATAGTTGAAAGCTAGTTTGAGGATTCTCAACTCTTGTAATTCTGGTAGAGGTATATCCACTACTTCAAAGTATAGAATATCAGAAAGCTAAGCAAGAAAGTAATGCTTTGTTAGTTTCACACCCTCATCAAATGAACCCCGACTTAGAGTTGTATGAATTCGTAGTTGGTCGTAATGCAGTAGCATCTCTAACAAGTTTTCTACTCCTCAATATCTTATAGGATAAGCTTTTGGTCGATAAGAGTAGATGTTGTGTGAGGTAAGCCGTAGTTTGGACGGATCATCGACTCCGAGTTGGTTCGCTACTCTCTTAACAGCTTCATCATATGAATCAAGCTTTGACCTTCACAATTAGTGAAATTTGAATACCAGTGTGAAGTGGACCAATATTACGAATCATGACATAGGAAATTACACTCTAGAATTAAAAGTCTGTCTTTTATTGAACTCACAGTTGTAAACAAAATTCATCCTTTTCAGGCCTTTTCAAGGCGCGAAAGTGGATAACCTGCAGAATTAAAAACCAAAAAGGTCAGGATATATTAGATGAAAGTTAGAAGCATCACATCGTTGCTTTAACAAGAAGGTAGTGACGGGGTAAAAGAATACTTTTAGACTTAGAACCATTATTTTGGGGTCACTGAAAGGACATAGATAATATAAATGGGGTACATTGAGTAACTAATAGTGTCCAGGTATGCATACGCACATGCACACTAAGATAATGGGAATCAAGACCAAGTGCAAGAGAAAGAGCAAAAATTTTAAAGAGTCGTGGAAGATAATATGATGAGATCACTCGATAATATTATACTCCGATATGATTCATTGTTTCTCGGAGGTGACAATGTACAAATTTTGTATTGTGTATATTTTTAAGCAAATAATAGCATCAAATACCACAATATTCAATAGGTAAAACCTTTTGTAGTGAAACAAATAAAACGGGCTAGGAAAGTAATTAATTATGCTTTGTTCAGGCAATTAATGTATACAATAGTCAATATGAGGCCCAACATCGACTATGTGATAAAAGGGACCATTTCAAGGAGGAGAAATGCAAAAAGTGAAAATAAAAGAGAAGTCAAAGAGGAATAAAGCACACACACATAGTCATCACACTAAGATAACAAGAAACAAGGAGCAAGAGAGGGAGAAATAGAAAGAGCGAGGAATTGCAAAGAATCATGGAAGATAATATGATGAGATCTTTTGGGAATTTATCCACAAAGTGATGAACCCAAATAAAACAGTAACTACAGAGATAATGGTGGATTTGATAACCCTTATACAATAATTCCAGATCAAATGAAACTCGAGTTAGAGTTGTATGAATCCATACTTGGTCGTAATGCAGCAGCATCTTTAACTAGTTTTCTACTCCTCGATATGTGATAGGATGAGCTTTTTGTCGTTGAGAGTAGATATTGTGTAATGTAAGCCATAGTTTGGATGGATCATCAACTCTGAGTTGGTTCGCTACTCTCTTAACAACTTCATCATATGAATCAAGGTTTGACCTTCACACTTAGTGAAATTTGAATAGCAGCGTTAAGTGGATCAATATTACCAATCATAACATAGGAAATTACATTCTAGAATTAAAAGTTTGTCTTTTATTGAACTCACAGTTGTAAAAAAATTTCATCCTTTTCAGACCTTTCCAAGGAGCGAAAGTGGATAACTTGCAGAATTACAAACCAAAAAAGTTAGGATATATTAGATGAAAGTTAGAAGCATCACGTCATTGCTTTAACAAGAAGGTATTTACGGGGAAAAATAATACTTTTAGGCTTAGAACCATTATTTTGGGGTCACTCAATGGAAATAGACTTTATAAATGGGATACATTGAGTAACTAATAGTCTCCAGCTATGCACACGCACATGCACACTAACATAATGGAAACCAGGTGCAAGAGAAAGAGCAAAACTTTAAAACTGTCGTGGAAGATAATATGATGAGATCACTCGATAATATTATACATCGATATGATTCATTGTTTCTCGGACGTAACAATGTACAAAATTTATATTTTGTATATTTTTAAGCAAATAATAGCATCAAATTTATATTCTGTTGAGAAACAAGTAATAGCGGCTAAGAAAGCAATTAATTATGCTTTGTTCAGGCAATTAACGTATACAGTAGTGACTATGAGGCACAACATCGACTATGTGATAAAAGGGACCATTCCAAAGAGGAGAAATGCAAAGAGAGAAACTAAAAGAGAAGTCGAAGAGATATAAAGCATACGAACATAGGCATCACGATAAGATAACGAGAAACAAGAAGCCAGAGAGGGAGAAATAGAAAGAGTGAGGAATTAAAAAGAATCATGGAAGAAAATATGATGAGATCGGTTGGGAATTTATCCACAAAGTGATTAACCCAAATAAAATAATAACTACAGAGATAATGGTGGATTTGAAAACTCTTATACTATAATATCAGATCAAATGAACCCTAGAGTTGTATA
>NW_011628056.1:414419-414909 GCF_000512975.1 Sesamum indicum | reverse complement strand
TTTATTGAACTCACAGTTGTAAACAAAATTCATCCTTTTCTGGCCTTTCCAATGAGCGAAAGTCGATAACCTGGTTAATTACAAACCAAAAAAGTCAAGATATATTAGATGAAACTTAGAAGCATCACATCATTGCTTTAACAAGAAGGTAGTTACGGGGAAAAAGAATACTTTTAGACTTAGAACCATTATTTTGAGGTCACTGAACGGAAATAGACGTTATAAATGCGATACATAGAGTAACTAATAGTGTCCAGGTACGCACATGCACATGCACACTAAGATAATGGGTATCATGACCAGGTGCAAGAGAAAGAGCAAAAATTTTAAGGAGTCGTGGAAGATAATATGATGAGATCGCTCGATAATATTATACACCGATATGATTCATTGTTTCTTGGAGGTGACAATCTACAAAATTTATATTTTGTATATTTTTAAGCAAATAATAGTATCAAATTTATATTCTGCTGAGAAACAAATAATAGCG
>NW_011628056.1:394815-414401 GCF_000512975.1 Sesamum indicum | reverse complement strand
GTTCAGGCAATCGACGTATACAGTAGTCACTATGAGGCACAACATCGACTACATGATAAAAGGGACCATTCCAAGGAGGAGAAATGCAAAGAGAGAAAATAAAAGAGAAGTCGAAGAGCAATAAAGGACACAAACGTAGGCATCACACTAAGATAACGAGAAACATGAAGCCAGAGAGGGAGAAATAGAAAGAGTGAGGAATTACAAAGAATTATGGAAGAAAATATGATGAGATCGGTTGGGAATTTATCCACAAAATGATTAACCCAAATAAAATAATAACTACAGAGATAATGGTGGATTTGAAAACCCTTATACTATAATATCAGATCAAATGAACCCTAACTTAGAGTTGTATAAATGCGTACTTGGTCGTAATGCGGAAGCATCTCTAACAAGTTTTTTACTCCTCGATATGTTCTAGGATGAGCTTTTGGTCGCTGAGAGTAGATATTGTGTAATGTAAGCCATAGTTTGGACGGATCATCGACTCTGAGTTGGTTCGCTACTCTCTTAGCAACTTCATCATATGAATCAAGCTTTGACTTTCACAATTAGTGAAATTTGAATAGCAGCGTTAAGTGGATCAATATTACCAATCATAACATAGGAAATTACACTCTAGAATTAAAAATCTGTCTTTTATTGAACTCACAGTTGTAAACAAAATTCATCCTTTTCTGGCCTTTCCAATGAGCGAAAGTCGATAACCTGGATAATTACAAACCAAAAAAGTCAAGATATATTAGATGAAAGTTAGAAGCATCACATCATTGCTTTAACAAGAAGTTAGTTACGGGGAAAAAGAATACTTTTAGACTTAGAACCATTATTTTGAGGTCACTGAACGGAAATAGACGTTATAAATGGGATACATTGAGTAACTAATAGTGTCCAGGTACGCACATGCACATGCACACCAAGATAATGGGAATCAAGACCAGGTGCAAGAGAAAGAGCAAATATTTTAAAGAGTCGTGGAAGATAATATGATGAGATTGCTCGATAATATTATACACCGATATGATTCATTGTTTCTTGGAGGGGACAATGTACAAAATTTATATTTTGTATATTTTTAAGCAAATAATAGTATCAAATTTATATTCTGCTGAGAAACAAATAATAGCGCCTAGGAAAGCAATTAATTAGGCTTTGTTCAGGCAATCGACGTATACAGTAGTCACTATGAGGCACAACATCGACTATATGATAAAAGGGACCATTCCCTGGAGGAGAAATGCAAAGAGAGAAAATAAAAGAGAAGTCGAAGAGCAATAAAGGATACAAACATAGGCATCACCCTAAGATAACGAGAAACAAGGAGCCAGAGAGGGAGAAATAGAAAGAGTGAGGAATTACAAAGAATCATGGAAGAAAATATGATGAGATCGATTGGGAATTTATCCACAAAGTGATGAACCCAAATAAAATAATAACTACTGAGATAATGGTGGATTTGAAAACCCTTGTACTATAATATCAGATCAAATGAACCCTGACTTAGAGTTGTATACATGCGTACTTGGTCGTAATGCAACAGCATCTCTAACAAGTTTTCTACTCCTCGATATGTTATAGGATGAGCTTTTGGTCGCTGAGAGTAGATATTGTGTAATATAAGCCGTAGTTTGGATGGATCATCAACTCTGAGTTGGTTCGCTACTCTCTTAGCAACTTCATCATATGAATCAAGCTTTGACCTTCACAATTACTGAAATTTGAATAACAGCGTTAAGCGGATCGATATTACTAATCATAACATGGGAAATTACACTTTAGAATTAAAAATCTGTCTTTTATTGAACTCACAGTTGTAAACAAAATTCATCTTTTTCTGGCCTTTCCAATGAGCGAAAGTCGATAACCTGGATAATTACAAACCAAAAAAGTCAAGATATATTAGATGAAACTTAGAAGCATCACATCATTGCTTTAACAAGAAGGTAGTTACGGGGAAAAAGAATACTTTTAGACTTAGAACCATTATTTTGAGGTCACTGAATGAAAATAGACGTTATAAATGGGATATATTGAGTAACTAATAGTGTCCAGGTATGCACACGCACATGCACACTAAGATAATGGGAATCAGGACCAGGTGCAAGAGAAAGAGCAAAAGTTTTAAAGAGTCGTGGAAGATAATATGATGAGATCACCCAATAATATTATACACCGATATGAGTCATTGTTTCTCGGAGGTGACAATGTACAAAATTTATATTTTGTATATTTTTAAGCAAATAATAGTATCAAATTTATATTCTGCTGAGAAACAAATAATAGCGTCTAGGAAAGCAAGTAATTATGGTTTTTTCAGGCAATTAACGTATACAGTAGTCACTATGAGGCACAACATCGACTATATGATAAAAGGGACCATTCCAAGGAGGAGAAATGCAAAGAGAGAAAATAAAAGAGAAGTCGAAGAGCAATAAAGGACACAAACATAGACATCACACTAAGATAACGAGAAACAAGAAGCCAGAGAGGGAGAAATAGAAAGAACGAGGAATTCAAAGAATCATGGAAGAAAATATTATGAGATCGGTTGGGAATTTATCCACAAAATGATGAACCAAAATAAAATAAAAACTACAGAGATAATGGTGGATTTGAAAACCCTTATACATTAATATCAGATCAAATGAACCCTGACTTAGAGTTTTATGAATACGTACTTTTGTAGTAATCCAGCAGCATCTCTAACAAGTTTTCTGCTCCTCGATATATTATAAGATGAGCTTTTGGATGCTGAGAGTAGATATTGTGTAATGTAAGCCGTAGTTTGGACGGATTATCGACTCTGAGTTGGTTCGCTACTCTCATAGCAACTTCATCATATGAATCAAGCTTTGACCTTCACAATTACTGAAATTTGAATAGCAGCGTTAAGCGGATCGATATTACTAATCATAACATGGGAAATTACACTATAAAATTAAATAATAACTACAGAGGAAATGGTGGATTTGAAAACCCTTATACTATAATATCAGATCAAATGAACCCTGACTTAGAGTTTTATAAATGCGTACTAGGTCGTAATGCGGCAGCATCTCTAACAAGTTTTGTACTCCTCGATATGTTATAGGATGAGCTTTTGGTCGGTGAGAGTAGATATTGTGTAATGTAAGCCGTAGTTTGGACGGATCATGGACTCTGAGTTGGTTCGCTACTCTCTTAGCAACTTCATCATATGAATCTAGCTTTGACCTTCACAATTAGTGAAATTTGAATAGTAGCGTTATGTGGATCAATATTACCAATCATAACATAAAAAAATACACTCTAGAATTAAAAATCTATCTTTCATTAAACTCACAACTGTAAACAAAATTCATCCTTTTCTAGCCTTTCCAAGGAGCGAAAGTCGATAACCTGGAAAATTACAAACCAAAAAAGTCAGGATATATTAGATGAAAGTTAGAAGCATCACATCATTGCTTTAACAAGAAGGTAGTTACGGGGAAAAGGAATACTTTTAACTCATTACTTACTTCAGAAAGCAATGAAATTTTATAGAACATATCCACTTCAGGGGATAAAATCAAGAATTGTGTGCCTACTTCTGGAGGCAATATGACATCCACTTCAGGGGATAAAATCAAGAATTATATGCCTACTTCTGGAGGCAATATCACATCCACTTCAAGGGATGAATCGACAATTTATATATATAATATATATATGTCTACTTCAGGAGACATTGAAATATATAATATAATTACTCATATTTTATTATGAAGAATCAAGAATTAAAGTAGCTATGATATTGTAGAGGTAAACAAACAAAGAATAAAAATTATACTGATAAAATTAACATTTTACCTTGATCGATCGTAACGTAACGTCGTGCTGATAACGTGTTATAAACTTAGAGAAATTCTAAGTTTATTAGCCTATCCCTCTTAATAGAATATAAAGAAAACAATATATGTATTTCTCCAAAATCACTTTATTATTCTCTCCAAAACTATTTACAAATTAAATACATGGTGGTATTTAAAGACCACAAAAAATGTGGTTATAAAATACACCATAAATCATTATAATTACAAATCATAATGGGGGATACAAAAGGGTATAAAATAATGGGCATTAAAAAAGAATATGAAGAGGTGTATGCATTCATATATACATATTATATATAATACTTGTTCAATTTTTGTAATTTTTTAGATGATTTAAGTATTTTAAGAAAATTGGATTTTCTGGTAAAATATTTACTTTTATTTTCAGTTTAATGTGTAGAAATAAAAAAAAAAAATTTTATGGTAATGTAGTCGGCAGTACACAGTGTGCGCGCTCGGGCGCGTGCACTGGACCTAGGCTGTGCGGCCGCTAGGCTGCTACTGTCACTACGGCCGACGGCTAGGCCGTTTTTTACCATTTCTTCCGAAAAATTAGATTTTTTAATTTCTCCATATTTTCTTAAAGATATTTATTTTTTCTGATTGAATTTTTGATAATATTAGATTTTTTCTAGAGTTAAATTGCTTTAATTATTTGGTTGGTTTGCGTGCATTGGATGCATGAAACTTTGTCATCCTTTTAAATTACAAATATTAAACTTGTTGTTTTCTGCATATAATTGTTTGTCGTGATATTGGATACTATGTTGATTTTCTTGGGATGTTCATTTTTTTTTATCTAGCATGATTAATTGTTATTATGTGGTAGCTGAATGTTAGTGGATGATCACGGAGCCTTAGACTGCATGTATAGCTTTTTATTTTGTCGGGTGGGCCTGTGCCCTTGTGATTTATTTTCTCCTCTCTCTCTTTTTATGCCTTGGAATAATAAGTCTTGCTCTCATCCCCCATATGTACTCCCCCGATTTTTGATCGGGATTTCTTATTTCAATTGTAATGATAGTAACATTGGTTTTCGTTGAGGTTTTATAATTTCTATGTAAAAACAAGCCTATGGAGATGAAGGCCCGCGAAGAAGGAAGGAGTTTGAAGGCCTATTTATATGTTGATGGGTAAATCACTATTGTAATAGCATAGGATCACCTTGGATAGTCCTTAGACTCACTGCGGGCTCAGTGAGTTGCATAGGTTGAGGCTCTTGATCATCCAACAGGGGTTCCTAGGTTTCATTGCATGCGATGCGTTTACATAATGCTTTAAATATCTTATATTTGTGCATGCAATGTTAATATGTGATGAGGTCTCGGTCTAAAAACTCAATATTAACTCTCACTTGGTTGGACCAAGTTAAATATTAGGCCTATAATGGACTTCGCTCGAAATGGTTTTGATCCGTCCAAGCCTTCCATCCACAGCAATGTGGTGAGGAAGCTACCGATACCCAAGTGTGCGAATGTTATCCTGTCTCACGAGTCTTGGGGTATGCGAATGAAATGTGATTTGGTTGATGAGTGGGGCCTATCACCGAGTAACAAGATTGGCTTGGAGTCTCGGAATCATGTGAAAAGGTGAGGTAAAGGATCTTCGGAATCTCAATGAAATGAGAATGGTATTGGATACCTCCCATGAGGCCTTTGGCATGTGAATCGTAAAAGTGGGGCATAACAAATTGGCTTGTGGATCCTAAGGTTACTAGAAAATGTTATTCCCAAAAACCCACTTGAGAGTGGTGGGCTTTCGTATAAATAGTGGGAGAGTTAAAGACTAAAGACAAAGTCTTAAGCTTAATTCATAATATTTCAGTAAATGTAAATTTCATTAAGTAAAACGGGTACATAAGTACAGTACAACAAGCATCAACTAGGTGAATTCCTCGACAAACTAAGGAATCCACCATAAACGATAAAATGAGCATGTACTAACTGCATAAGACAGTTGAACAGTAAGAATCCTCTGTCGCACATCGTCAAGAATAAGTGTACCCAAAGTCCGTGAATCACGATGGCTCCCATCAAAACGTCGAAGATTACGCTCACGCTAGATGTGATAAATCAAGAAACCAAGTAAGGCACGATAGGACGCAAATATCATATGCTTGCCCCTCCATCTGCTAGCAGCCCACAACACGTCGGTAGGCCACGGGCAGTTCGGCCAAGGGAAGTGAAGTGCGAGTCGAATCACCAGCAAACAACTTCTCGAATAGGGGCAGTGAAAGAATAAGTGACTATGATTTTCCACCGCACCGTCCGTAAGAAGAACACAGGAGCTATCCAAGTGAGATAACCAAGGTCTGGCGATGGTAGAAAGCTTACCAAGTATTTCTAGCCAAAGGACAAAGGTATGCCTAGGGATATTAAAGGGGTCCAACAGTAGTGAAGACCAACCTACCTTGGGACCCTCAGCTCGGAGCGATCGGAGTACCGTAGCTGACGTTGGAGTTGCTGTCTGAGTCCGCCATAAAATACGGTCATTACAACCATGAATGTGTGGAAGGGAATGCATAATCTGTTGAATATCCGCGAGCGGTCTTAAAGGGTATGCATGGGATCGCAGAGGGGCCAACGTAATTGTCCATCCTCAATACAAGCAACAACTCTGTCTGTCAGCCATGTATTCGTGAGGCTAGGTCCATTTGGAAACTATTGAATAAATGGGCCTAACTCATGACAAGGATCCTGACATAAACAGAACATAGCCCCATCTCCAATAACATACTCAGCAAACGGTTGAATGAGGGGCCGAAGATGGAGGAGTTTTCGCCAGCCCCATGAACCCCTTCGATCTGACACCGTCCAGATAGTAGTATCTCACAGTCTCATGTGATAGATCCAATCTACCCAGACAGATGCCCTATTGCCCCGAATAACTTGCCACAGTTTAACTCCCATAAGAGCACGGTTGAGGACAGTGATGTCTTGGTTACCTTAACCACCTTCATTAATAGGTCGACATACACAATCCCAAGCGACCACCTATTGTAGGAGGTGGCCTTCCCAAGGCCAGAGGACTGGTGACAACAGTACCATAAATGCCGGTTTTTACAGCAGAGCAGACCAGGAATTCTATCAGAAATTGGGTGTCAATTGGGATCTGAGAGTTGTGAACAAGTCATACGAGTGGGTTGGCAGTTGTCTTGTCTTTAGGCCGGAGCTTAGGAACTGGCAATCATCGGTTAGGGATGGTTTGTTGGAGGCTGGTGTTGATCCCTATAACGGGGTTTGTTTGGTAGGCACTAAGATTGGTTGCTCTACTTTTGATGGTTCGGGGAGGAGGCATAGTGCAGCCGATCTGCTCAATTATGAAAATCCTGTGAATATTAAAGTGGCTGTCTATGCAAGTGTTGAAAGAATTCTTTTAGCCTCTTCTTCGCCTTATTCTGGATCGAAGCAATCGGCAATGAAGCAGCTTCCAATGTCATACCTTTTGCCTTCTTTCACAACCGGGTCTGTAACAGCTGATTCTCTTCCTCCAAGCAGTAAAGCAGGAAAGGTTAAGAGTCAGAGCCAACAGAGAGAGCTTTCAACAGCCTATATTCTTGTCAAAAGGAAACTTATCTATCTATCTATCTCGGGGATGCTCAATCAATGAGACCGACTCTTTCGAATTCTTTCATAGAGGCTCGATGGTTTTGAGGCTGGATGTAATTCAGGTTTGCTTTCTGAAAATAGTCGTAGTAGAGTGCAACCTCAAGACTAAGACCGGCCGTATGCTATGACCAAAAAATCCCCTTAGCTCTTTCGGTCAAAGTCGATAAGGATCAAAGTCACATCCCCAAAAGCAGTATCAGTAGCCGCTGCCTACAAAGAATACGTATCGGTTTACTACTTCCGAAGCTAGGCCTCTTTCCCCGGTCTTTCAGACTCTCTGAAGCGCACTACGGACTCTCGTTCTTGACTAGTTCACCCGCCTTTCACCCCTTAATAATAGAATATATTATAGCTATCTTTCTCCGAGCTCCTATGAGGGATTGATCGTCATTCTCTCCCTATTTCCCGTTCAACCGTAAGGACGTCAAGAGCCGCTTTCCTAATCAACAGATGGGAGACTCTCTCTGGCTAGGGAGCGAGATCAACCCAGTAGTTTTAAATGTCTTATGTAATGAAGGTTTTAAATCTTTGAGCTCAATTACATCAAGCCTTTCTTTTCTCATCGTTCGGACCACATTCCCATTATTTTGAGGACTGTTGAGCAGAGAGAATTGGCTCATGGGTCGAGTAAGAAGAAATGAAAATTGGAAGCTATGTGGGTGAAATCAGAGGAGTGTGAAGAAGTCTTGCAAAAGAAAGGGTCTGCTGATAGAGCAGTTCTACTCATAACTTATCCGACCCGAGATCCCATCCAAGTTTGTCGATGAGAGACACATTCTTATGTCTTGCTTTTCGAATTCCTAGGCCACCCTCTTCTTTTGGTTTTGTAGCTTCCCTTTTTTTTAGTAGGTGAATACCCCATAATTCTTTATCAGAACCACGATGCCAATTCTACTCCATTATGAGCTTTCCACTCAGGGGGAAGGGGCCTTCCTTCAACAAAGAAACTACGTACTTGTTCCAGTCCAGGACAAGTGAGATCTTCCGGTCTGCGTGCGTGGGAGCAGCGTTCGTAGATCTTCCAGACGTAGAGCACGCAGGGCTTTGAATCCAAATACATTTCCTACAATGGAATTCGTCCCCCCTTCCTACGGTTTCCCTCACCGACCCAGTGACACACCAACCATGCCCCTTCTCTTTCTCCGATCATAAAGCCCCCTGATCCCTTTATTTTTCTTTCATCCCCCCGTAAGACCCGCTCTTTCGAATTAAAAAAAAAAGAAAAAAGAGGGGCGAAGCGCCCGTTTGAAGTGGCGAAGGCCTATGCTACAGTAAGAAAAAAAGTACGTTGAGGTTCGATGGTAATTGAAGCTGGTTAAGGAAAGCTCAGCTTATGAAATCGCTTAGCCGTTAAGTTAAAACATATTGTAGTAGTGAGGCGTCGGTACGGAGTTGCGTCAGCTGTGGATATAGACTAGGCTAAGTGACGGACTTCATCTCTTCTATTCTCTTCACTTATACCTTACACTTCAGCTGAGTCTAACGAGGCTCAGGTGCGGAGCCTTACACTGTGGACCGAGACTACGCTAAGGTAGAACACCATAGAAACTTCGCTGACTTTATCAGAAAAAGGTAGAACCATAAATACTATCCGAAATAGTGGAGGGTGCTTGATAATATTCCATTCCTTGAAAGCCAGTGAATACTAGAGCCAGTAAAACGGTAGCTACTAAAGCGTAAACTGCTCGTTTTTCCTTCCCCGCGAGTATAGCATGATGAGCCCAAGTTACGGCAGCTCCGGATGAAGGGGGAATAAGGGTATTAAGAAAAGGGATTTCCCAAGGATCTAAAACCCCAATCCCTTTTGGGGGCCAAATACCTCCGATCTCTACCGTAGGTGCCAAAGAAGAATGAGAAGAAGCCCGAAATAAAGCAAAAAAGAACATAACCTCCGATACGATAAAAAGGATAAAACCATATCGAGGTCCTAATTGTACGACCCAAAAAGAGAATAGTTTGATTTTGATTGAAGAAGTCGCTCGAAGCGTAAGTAAGCGCAGAGATGGCACCAGAAGTCGCTCGAAGCGTAAGTAAGCGCAGAGATGGCACCGACCTTTTCTTGTCAAACTGCTTTGACTTATATTCTGAGATTCTGGACTTTCTTTCTGTAATAGCTTAGCTCCAGAGCTAGCTTTCCTTTTAGCTTTTCTATTTATTGAATGAGAATTCAAGGCTTGTTTTCGAGCTCCGGTCCTCGCTCCCGGCTTTGGGGAGCTCTGATTTCGTCCTGGCCCTCGTGTTCTATGTGATTTTGGTGGATACGAGTTCTGGCTCTGGCCCATAGCTAGCTCGATCGGAGCATCAAGCAAGGCAAAAGCAAGGTCTGAAAGAGTCTTAACAGGAGAGCATAGATGGAATGAATGATAGTTAACACACTTCTCAGCGGGAATAGCAGGTCGCCCCGGAGGATCCAATCGGATAAATTGATCGATAGGCCGGTGTAGCCATTTCCGAAATCGCATTTTCACGATAAGTCGAATCCTTCCATAGGAAAGCCCTCACTCGCTTTTCTACCTCCTGAGTGAAACCCTTAGACAAAATAAAAGCAGAGGCCCAATATACACGAAGAGCAGTAAGAACAGATTTAATAAGTTGTACTCGTCCCGCATATGATAAAAACGTATCTTCCCAACCTTTGTTACGCTAATCGAGTTTCTCAAGCAGGGGTATACAATCCAATAGAGTAAGTCGCAACGATATAAGGAGGAGTCCCAAATACTTCATCGGTAAGTGTCCCTCCTAATCAAAAGCTGATCCTGAGAGAATCATGTGACTCTTTTGTATATTAATGCGAAGGCCCTTAATTCATAATACTACAATCATCTGCTGCTTTTTATTTAATTTTCTATTTTCTAGAAAATATCTAAGAACCCTTTAACTATGATAATGGAGACTAACAAATTCAATGTCACGAACTAGAATGATTAGCTGCGAAATATGAGGATTGTCCTAGATTTCGTGAACCAGGACTGTATCTTGGACAAGCCACTCCCAACAGCTTTGCGAAAAGGATCCTCACTTGAAGAACTTGTCACGTTCGAGAAGTAGCTTGAGGACAACCGCAAGGTCCGTAGTATCATATTGGCTTCGATGTCTAGTGACATCCAAAAGCAATATGATAGACTGGATGATGTTCTCTCGATAATGCTAAGGAAGTTTATGCAGTTCCTAATACGCATATTATATATGTCGCCACAAAAGTATCCTCGGGGACCAAGATGGCCCAAGGATCGTCTGTACAAAGTCACGGGGTTAAGATGCTATCCCTAGAGGAGAAGCTCAATGACCTCAAAGTTCGGCTTGACAATGACACGTACATTGACGTGATCCTTCAGTCGCTTCCTCTGTCCTACGACCCGTTTATTATTAACTACAACATGAACGAACTTGAAAAGTCTATTTATCAGTTAATTAATATGTTGGTCCAATATGAGGCGATGACCCACAAATCTATGTCGGCGGTATTGGTAGGAGAGGCTTCAACCTCTAAAGCGAAAGGCAAGAGGGTCGAACGGTGAAAGAGGAAGAAGGGCAAGGGAAAAGCTGCAGCAACCACGATTTGAAAGCACCATGAAAAATGCGACTGGATCGGCCTGGAAACGCACAAGCAGAAGTAGTAATATAAAATTACATAAATTAAAACCAAACATAATAAAATCAGAATTTCAAGGGGTGTACCCTTGGAGTTCCCGAGCGTTCGATGTAGTTATGCAAATATAACAATAAAATAAATGGGGCTATGATTGAATAAAAAATGAGAGATACATAAATCGTAAATCAAGAATTACCTTTTGATTTGTTTTATTTAGAATACCCTTTGTCTGAACCGTTCACGCAAGGTTTTAACATAGAAGCCCTTTAAAGTTGCATCCACACCCACCGAAATTTAGGATCCCTCAATCCTCTTTACTAGAGAAAAGTTAGGGAGAAAAATACACACCAAGTGTGTATACAAGAGGGTCGGCTAAGAGGTGGAGTTGGGTGTAGGAAATTATTTTGTGTATTATGTATTTTTTCATTAGTTATTCCAAATAACTAACACACATATATATACCTTGTATTGATGCATTAAAATATGTGTAGGTTCATTTAACCATATATAAGATAATAAAATCCTTTATTCAAAATAAATAATGACTAACATTGCACTTTCCGAAAGTTAACTTGTTAGTAAATAATTTTTTTTTTCTAATCACTTCCACCAACTTAATTAAGGGGCTTGGACCAATTTTAATTAATTAAAATACAAGCCCAATAATTTTAATTATATTCAATTTAATTAAAGCCCACTTACTTAAGTCCATTATATATTTAATTCAATTAAATATATGAGCCCAATAAGTCTTTATTAATTAATAAGTCTAACTTAATAAATAATAAAGCAAAGCCCATCATAAATTAATCCTATTAATTTATTCTTGGGCTTATCCATCTAATGGATCCGTCTTATTTATAAGTAATCCAATAACTTATGGAATTAATTCTCAATGAATTCCTCGTCCCTTCTCGGTGATTTGTGTGTGATGTTTTTAGTTCACCTTTCAGCTAGACTTGGGTTAGTGTAAAATACTATTATTAATTAAATTTAATTTAATTAATAATTCTTGATCAACCCTTGATCAAGAAAGCCCGTGACCTTGGGTGGCCATCTAGCAACGGTATGTGGCACTAGAGACCAGGCGAATATCCATGTGAATTTTTAGGCTCTCAATTCCATACGGTTATGGTCCTTCCATTTACCATCTCCTAGCCTTAGTCTAGGGCATGGAATTGGGTGTCAGTTTTCATCCTATACTAGGCGTCTATGCTTAATACTTGGGATCGCGTTATGCCAAATTGCTGGACATAGTAACCTCTTTTCCTATTCGAGCAACGACTGTAGCAACAGCTTTGTAAAGTGTAGACGCATCTCCAAGTGCATAGGAAATACCTCTGTCACATTTTGACAGGGAGCGGATCCTCTTCTAAGGAACTCACCGTCCTCACTACATATTTTGACTGCACTAGACAAGGCTTATGATGACCATGTCTGAGTTACGATCACCTCTCGAACAAATCTAAGATACAGTCATCGCATGCACGTGACTGTCATGATTCTCAAGTCTGAAGACTACTCTCGTACTATCGAAGTCGGGATTTGAGTATTACCGGCCAAGCCTTCTAGGCTTCTTTATAATGATCCTTACGAGTCAGTTCAATCGATTCCACACGTAGCCAATCGACCCACTAAGATCCCATAAACATCCCACATTTGTCGCCGATGAAATACGGCACTCATCAAATGAATGCGACTCTTAATGCAATGCTCAGTAGGAGTCTCGATGCCCAGTCTCGAGGCCCTCAACTTGGAACATTTCAAACCCAATCGTTGGCAGTTGGTTTCATGACCGCCATCCAATCCGCAGTCCAACTGTTATGTGGTTGTTAAAGTGGTCAGTGGGCATCTGTTGTGATGTCAAAGCAGTGCTTGACGTAATTTGGTAAGCACAAGAGATACATGTGCCGAAGAAAAATTCTTACCATATTCGTCGGGAAAACATTGCTTAAATAAAAATTGCTTCAATGAATCTCAAAACCACCAATCCAATTGGCTTTTGGTCACCCATCTCCCACTTGACCTTAAAGCCAATTACTCATGTTTCCATATTAAATTGATTATGAGCAATCTGCGATATCGGCTAGGTCTTATGGGTCTACTTTTTGTTTCTGCCGATTTTCTGCGGTCCAACCGCACATTACATCTTCCTATCATCACTCAAAGCAGATGATGGTGTCTAAGATTCTTTTTCTTGAGCTTGTGATGAGATCTCAGGTCTTTTATCTTGTGCGTAGCCTAGTTATCATCCTCTAAGGTGATTACTGGTGCGGCTATGCTAGGTAGCATACCCAACAATCGGGTGTTGTTTTTCATTCCTAGCCATTTTCCAATTATAACTTTAAAATTACCAGACATTAAATTTTTCATGATAAGGTTCCTTGTGGTATACCATTTGGAACTTTTCCAATATTACCACATTATCATAAATCTCTAATGTACGTTCATTTTGAGATTAAATATTATTCATATGATCTAGGAAGCTACTATCGCTATAGCCATCTAGAATATATTCTCCATCAATGCGCGTCAAGAGATCTTCTTCAATCCTTATTCAGGCATCAAAGATAGCCCTTCAACAGCTATATGTTGCCTCGTCAGTGCACACTCAACATCTGTTGTTATGCTCAAAAAACATAAGCAACATCGATGTTTAGTGCATCGAACAACATTACATGCTGCTTACAGCAAAGACGTAGGGGATATCAAACATCTAAGCCCATCACCAGTCCACTATAACTGAATCTTGGATAGCTTATCCCTAAATAGGAATCCAATTCCTACTATGGAGAATTGTTTTAACAATGTTCATATTTTAGACTTCCATAGACGTCTTTCTATCATTCCAAATGATTGAAACATTCTAACATCTAAAAAACTTGGAACACAATTGAGCTCGCATTGATCTTCCACCTTGTTTTTGACCAAGTCATGTACCCCATGATCTTGTCAAAACAAGTATGTAGGACTCTCAAACCTAGTTTCAACTCCATAGCAAATTTCATGGCTCCACGTCTTTATCCAGATCGATGTCCTACATCGCTTCTCCTTGTTCGATTTTAGAAATTCGTACGTATCGGGTAGACGGAGTTTTCTAATCGTCCTTTGGAGAACTTTAGATATGATCAATTAAAGTTTTGATTACAAGTGATGTTTACATTATTCCATATCGAACATATATAAATCAGACTCCGACTTTAATTTTCCTCCCACTAGTCCTTTGACGTGTGCATGATCATTGCTCATATTACTGACTTTTGCAGGACATAGGTTTGCCATTCCTTATCAAATATGGTGTCTGGATTGCGACTTAAGAAAACGCCATGCTTTACAACTTGGCGATTTTTTGAAAGTCCATATCCAGCGGCCCAACTAGTTCGGTGAAGCATCGATTGAACCATGTCCAATCAAGGTTCAATTTCTCCCTTACCAGAGACAGTTCAACATCGTCTCTTCCGAAGAAATTTCACTAAATGAGAATTTCATTCTCATTTTCGGATGTTTCAAGAACTCCCAATAAATAAGCATCACCTGGATCCCATCGAGGGGTTTGTCTCCATAACCAGTTTGGTTCTCCACCTCAAGTCTAATTTCTCCAAACATTCTAGAAGTTCTTGAACTTGTGAATCCTGTACTTGCATTTGTGTATTTAGTAACTTACATATGTCCATTTTGGATCCAATCCAATTGATCATTTTTGAAAGCATTCTTTGTCCCACAAAGTGCATTCACAACTTTCTTCCTTCTCAAAAAGGATCCACAAGTTAGTGAACTCAAATCATTTATTACTATACTCTTTGAATCTACCAACCTACTCATCCTATCTAGAAGGATATGGCCCTAGCTCATGCATACCATTCTATATAAGTTATGTTCTTGACCATTCATTTTAGTCATTTATTTTGAGAATGCATACTCCAATTATGCAGCCAGGAGGTAACCATCAGGTCTACTCGACGCCACTGCTCAAAATTTGTTAATCCTATCACCAGCCTAGGGAACGTGCCATCAATGAAGCCAAGCTTCATTTTCGTTCCTAGAGCTACATAACGGCACGACTCCAAGTCAGAAAGTTTGAACCATCCAATGGAGAAGAGGATAACGCCAAACTTCAATTTTCCAACAGATGGATGTATAGTGCCTCGCATTCCAGCTGTTCTGCCACTTTTATTCAAATTTTCCATAGCTCACCTAATCAATGTGGGGAAGTGATGCGTATCCGAGAGACCTTCATATAGAAGGCTCTGATACTATGTTGAATTGCATATCGAGGAAGACAAACAAGGCAAAAATAATTTTGGAGGAAGAGGAGTTCTTTGTTTCTGTAGACTGTCTCTATAAATTTTTTGTTACAATAAAAACAATGACTCTCCTGACTATATATATACCGTCCACGTACGCTAACTGGCAATGTAACAAACTAACCATATCGGCAATGATCTGGCCCAATGACAATTCGAATAAATGACAAGGCAGACCAAATAAGTAACAGAACAAACATAATAAAGAAGACGTGTTTTCCAAATGCGATTTAATTAAAATGTCTCATCCAGCATCCAAAATGCCAATGTCTGCGTCTACGTCCTCATGTTGCGGTTGTTGCTGGTTTAGCTACTGTTCCTGCTCAAATTGCTGCTGCAAATGGAGATGATCAACTTCAACACTTGTTTTGCAGGAATATTTTAAATATGTTGGGTTTTTCCTTGTTATTCTTTGACCTTGAACCAAAAAATCTTTTGAAGGAGGTTTCATTTGATGAGACTGAAAACCATGTAAAAATTCAACTTTATTGCAATTTTTTGGTTATTCAAATGTAGAGAAATATGAAACCTCTCGTACTTTCCTCCTTCCGTACCTAGACATGGATGAGCATGCAAGTCAAGCTGACTTCTTTCTCAACCTTCCTCCCTCCAAACCTAAACATGGGAGAGCATGCACATCATGCTCACTACTTTTTCAGTTTCCTCCCTCCGGAGTTAGATGCGAATGAGCATGTACGTCGCACTTACACCATCTCGACCTAGATGCGGATTACCATGCAAGACAAGCTCACTTTTTTTTAATCTTCCTCCCCCTGAACTTAGATGCGGATGAGCATGCACGTCACACTTACTCCATGTCTTCCTCCCTCCAAATCTAGATGTGGATGAGCATTTACAACAAGCTCATGTTCCTCCCTCTAGACCTAGCTGCGGATAAGCATTTACGTCAAGCTCACTTCATGTCTTCCTCTCTCCCGACGTATATGCGGATGCGCATTTATGTCAAAACTCACTTTATACGTTCCTCCATCTGGACCTAGGTGCAGATGAGCATGCACATGCGTACTTCCATCTAGTTGTCTCGAGTTTATGCTTATCCAACATCTCGCGCCTAGAAAATGAATCATTAAATTTTTACTTGAATTTTATACTTAAAAATAGCAATTAGACGGCTAGCATAGATCAGACTCGTATTTGCCACATTGGAGCTTGCTATTACAAGCACCCTATGCTGCAAATCTCTTAAGATGAACAACCCATTTATTGCACCGCCATATTAGACATTTGCATGCTTTCTTGCTCTCGAACTTATCTTTTATTTTTTCTCTACGTGCTTCTCCTCCTTGAGATAGTCCCTTTTATCACATGCTCAGTGATGTGCTGCATATTGACTATTGTATAAGCTACTTAAAGATAGCGTAGTTAAATTACTTTCCTAGCCCATTATTTGTTTCATAAAAAAGTTTTACCTATTTGATGCAATTATTCGCTAAAAATTATTGAAAATATAAGACATGTACATTGTCTCTCCAAGAAAGCATGATTCATTCTGTAGTATAATGTTATATTAACCCGAAATCACTACTTAACCATATTCTTCCACTATTCAGCCGATGCCTCTTCCTCTCCCTCCTTTTTATCTCTGGTTTTGTTCCTCTTAAGTTTCCAATGCCCTTAAAAATCTCTCATCATCTCACCTCTTTCTATCTCTGTTCTCTGTGTTCTATCTGTATATATATATATTTGTCTTCTATGGTTTTAAAGAGATAGAACAACAACAAAACTAAAACCCCTTTTTGTGAAATACTTTGTCAGAATATTTGCTGAGTGAGAAAGAAACTTCTTAGTGGAATTTTCAGTGATTCTAAATGAAGCCTAATTGGTCTCTTTGTGGATCTTTGTATCTTGGTGGCTTTGTGGGTTTTTTGCAACCATGAGGGTTGTCGGCCGGTGGTGGCGCTTGGGCATTCGGTTGCCAGATCTGGCTCCTGAGCCGGTTACTTTACTGCTTATCGTATTGCTATTTTTCTGTTATTCTTTCTTTATTCATTTATCTGAAATTATTGTATAAGGGTTTTGAAATACACAATTATCTCTGTAGTTATTGTTTTATTTGGGTTTATCACTTTGTGGATAAATTCCTAACAAATCTCATCATATTATCTTCCATGATTCTTTGAAATTCCTCGCTCTTTCTATTTCTCCCTCTCTTGCTCCTTGTTTCTCGTTATCTTAGTGTGATGCCTATGTTTGTGTGATTTATTGCTCTTCGACTTCTCTTTTATTTTCTCTCTTTGCATTTCTCCTCCTTGAAATGGTCCCTTTTGTCACATAGTCGATGTTGTGCCTCATATTGACTATTGTATACGTTAATTGCCTAAACAAAGCATAATTAATTACTTTCCTAGCTCGTATTATTTGTTTCACTACTAAAGGTTTTACCTATTGAAGTATTTTGGTATTTGATGCTATTATTTGCTTAAAAATATACAAAATATAAAATTTGTACATTGTCACCTCCGAGATACAATGAATCATACGGAGTATACTATTATGGAGAGATCTCATCATATTATCTTCCACGACTCTTGAAAATTTTTTCTCTTTCTCTTGCACCTGGTCTTGATTCCCATTATCTTAGTGTGCATGTGCGTGTGCATACCTGGACAGAATTAGTTACTCAATGTACCCCATTTATAACATCTATTTCCTTTCAGTGGCCCCAAAATAATGGTTCTAAGTGTTAAAGTGTTCTTTTTCCCCGTAACTACCTTCTTGTTAAAGCAATGATGTGATGCTTCTAACTTTCATGTAATATATCCTGACTTTTTTGGTTTGTAATGCTGCAGGTTATCCACTTTCGCTCCTTGGAAACGTCTGAAAAGGATGAATTTTGTTTACAACTGTGAGTTCAATAACAAACAAACTTTTAATTCTAGCGTGTAATTTCCTTTGTTATGTTAGGTAATATTGATCCACTTAACATTGCTATTCAAATTTCACTAACTGTGAAGGTCAAAGCTTGATTCATATGATACAGTTGTTAATAGAGTAGCAAACCAACTTGGAGTCGATGATCTGTCCAAACTACGGCTTACGTCGCACAATATCTACTCTCAGCGACCAAAAGCTCATCCTATAAGATATCGATGAGTGGAAAACTTGTTAGAGATGCTGCCGCATTACGACCAAGTACGCATTAATTCAACTCTAAGTCGGGGTTCACTTGATGAGGGTGTAAAACTAACAAAGCATTACTTTCTTGTTCAGCTTTTTGATATTCTGTACTTTGAAGTAGTAGATATACCTTTGCTAGAATTGCAAGAGTTGAGAATCCTCAAACTAGTTTTCAGCTATGCGGAAAACTTTCAAGCGAGTATTCATTCATAATTGGACTTTATGCTCCTATACAAGTGCATACATATGCAAGACTTGCAAATTTATTATATATTTAGCAAACATTAAATATCTTATTTGTTTTCCATGTATAGCTGGAATACAGTATCAGGCTTCCAAAAGAAGGCACTGTGCGTGATGCGCTTGAGCATCTCAAGGAGAAGGAAATATAGCTGACATGTTATTACCCGGAGTGTGCGTGTGTGTGTTCCTAGAATTCTAAGATTTGTCGTGTAACGCCCCCTACTCGCTACATCAAATTATCATTGTTCCATCCTCTCTTTAATTACAATTTGTGTTATAAGTAGTCTCTTCTTAACCTGTACAATAAATTCTCATTTATCAATATAATATATATATCACAAATGATAATAGATACTACGAAAAGTTTATATGTAACTCTGACTAAACGTCCTCATGTACATAACCTCAAGGAAAGTAGTACCACAACTTTAAACACCAACCGGATTAAAGACTATAATATTTCGCAATCCAAACAGCCAAAAACTCTGACTTCAGATGTCACGGGTGACCCACCTAATAAAGAAGACAACACCGCTAAAAGTCCAATGTGGCTAATCAGTGTGACTTATTCCCTGAAAAGTACGTGGCAAGGAATGAGCTGCCTACTCAATAAGTATAGCTGATCAGTCTATATATATATACACAGACAAAGATTCAAATACATGCAGTCACACCGACAACAGTCATTTGTCAAATAGCAACATCAAATATAAGCAGTAATACATACTCACAACTGTAAATCAATCCACAACATAATATTCATTCATTATCATTTATTAGTTAAGGGCCCCAGTTACTCGAGCTGGAGTACATCAGTCAATGGTTTCGCCGGCCATCACCATATCAT
>NW_011628056.1:391223-394137 GCF_000512975.1 Sesamum indicum | reverse complement strand
TCCCTCATTAATAACATAATATTTCTAAAATATAACTTCCGAAATATTTCTATGAAATTTCTGTCAATTTATTGTTGCTATACAATTTAATTAAGCAATAATACATAGAATTACATATTTGGTTAATCATTCTGATGGAAATGTGTAAATTAGCTATAATGATAATTAAATCTAACAAATCAAATAATTTAATTGCCCAACTATATCATTTTTACAGCAATTGTGATATTTAATTTGACACTAATTTAAATAGCCAAAATCATAAAATACTCCGATTAAATAGTTCACCGCTCAATATAATCAATATTTAATACATGAACTAATTAAATAATATAATTATATAAATTAATAAAACTTAAAACATAAATTCTTAACTTTCTGTTTCTTCGTCGCCCGCAGTGAAAGATTGAAAATTCCTTAAAGTAGCAATTGTATTACATAATGTAAATCTTATATATATTATATGTAATGAGAGAGAGGAGAGAGGTGTGGGGTGGGCGGTGGCCGCCACTCTCATCCTCACCCTCATTGTTTTCACTATAGATATATATGTATATTACTATATATATAGTTATATTATTATATATATAATATTATTATTATTTTATTTAATTAAACTTTTCTAAAATAACTTTCACGTCCCTCCTAATTTTCTTAATTACTATAGCTTATCAGTCGAGCTCAATTACATCGATCCAACTCTGCTTTTACTTTTAGCTTTAGTCGGCTGAGCGACTTTCCTCCTGGAGTTCGGAATCGGCAAGAGAGAAAGAGAAGAGGGACGTATTTTTTTGCAAGAAAGTGGAATCAATCCCGTTCCAGAGCTCCTTGACTCCTCAAGATGTTAGCTTCGAGCTGCTTCTACGAATCAGCTCTCGCCGCCTCTTTCGGAGGGAAGGCAGGAACGGAGTGGGGGGTGTTAGGGGTGGTTTCCCCCACAAAATCGCGACCAGAACTGTAGTACTCCTAAATGATTGGCGAAGCATGGGATTAACTAGAGCCAGACAATAATTTGCCCCCAAATATTATAACGAACTTCAATTTAATCCGTTCAAGTTTTATTATATCCCAAATTCAATCTATAATTTATTTACTAATTAAATCTAAATTCCTAGTAATTACCAATTAGTCTCCCAATTACGTGAAAAATTGTAAGGACGTCACAATTCTCCCCTCCTAATAAAAATTTCGTTCCCGAAATTTAACTAGCTTACCCGCTTAATGGAATAAATAGGGATACTTCTCTTTCATTTGCTCTTTAACCTCCCAAGCCGCCTCCCTCGGGGAATGATGACTCCATCTCACTTTTACCATTGGTATATCTTTATTTTTGAATTTCCATACGTTTTTATCCAAAATCTCTGCTGGCACCTCCACATATGTTAACTCTTCATAAATCTCTATATCCGGCTGTCGAATAATGTGACTAGGATCAGATCGATAATGTCGTAGCATCGAAACATGAAAACATCATGTATTTGTGACAACTCTGCTGGCAATGCTAGTCGATATGCCAGTGGTCGATTCTTTCAATAATTTCATACGGTCCAATATATCTCGGACTTAGCTTCCCTTGCCTGCCAAACCTCAGGATTCCTTTCCAAGGAGATATCTTCAGGAAAACCTTATCCCTACTTCATACTCCATCTCCCTTCGATGTTGATCAACGTAACATTTTTGTCGATCTTGTGCTGCCTTCAAGTACTTCTTAACTACTTGTATCTTTTCAACTGTTTCTTGCACCAATTCAGGACCTTCTAGTTGTCTTAATCCTTCTATATCCCAACAAATCAGACTGCAACACCTTCTTCCGTATAAAGCTTCATATGGAGCCATACCGATACTAGAGTGGAAACTATTATTATATGCAATCTCCATTAAAGGTAGATGATCATCCCAGTTGCCCTTAAACTCCATTGTACGAGCTCTCATCATATCTTCTAGGGTTTGAATCGTTCTTTCTAACTGCCCATCTGTTTGAGGATGAAATGCGGTACTGAAATGCAACTTTGTGCTCAATGCCCTTTGTAAACCTTCCCAAAAGCGTGAGGTAAATCGGGAATCTCTGTCTGACACAATCGATACAGGCACTCCATGTAATCTCACTATCTTGAAAATGTATAATCCAACTAACTTATCCAGAGAATCAATTATTCGTACCGGTAGCAAATGAGCAGATTTCGTCAACCTATCCACAATTACCCAAATGGTGTCGTGCTTTCTGAATGTACGTGGCAATCCCATGACAAAATTCATACTGATCTTTTTCCACTTCCATTCTGGTATTGATAGAGGTCGAAGTTTATTTGCTGGTGCCTGATGTTCTGCTTTTACTTGCTGACATGTCATACATTTAGCCATAAATTCAGCCACATCCTTCTTCATCGTCTGCCACAGTAGTAGACGCCTCACTGCATTCCCCGGTAGTACTTGTCGAACCTTAAAATTTCCATCCACTCTTATTCTTCTTTCGACATGAGAAGTTTTGGATCAATCGCGATGGGACCATTGTAACATTTTTCAAGAATTTCCATGAGAAATTCTCTTATTTGTATTTCCAGAATCTGGAAATATTCCCTATTTTCAGAGTAACTCTAACTTTAGTTCGGTTCCATTTTCTCTCGGAGAGTCTCCTCCATTAGTGGATAAATAATATCAAAATGGAATATAATCAGATATTTCTTCTATACACCTAGACTTTGATACCATTCTAGGCAAGCATTACCGAAAAAATATGAAATCAGTGCATATAGACTAAAACTGCCTTTTAAAACTTGCATAGGGGTAAAATTGTTTGAAAATCTGCCAAAGGACTAAAAGCAAATAATTTCGTAAGTTACTGGACCTAAACAAATATGGGCATAGTTAGCGGACTAAAATTAAAATTAGGCATACTTAGCGAACTAAAATGATA
>NW_011628056.1:360949-391213 GCF_000512975.1 Sesamum indicum | reverse complement strand
CCCTACATAGATAGATAGATATATAAAGTGATAGATTGAAGAGCTATTGAAATTGTTTATGCTAATCTACAGTAATTTTTGTTTATTTTATTGTTTTAGTCTTGGCCATTGTGCAGTTCTATCACTATGTTTTGAAGCCTTCAATAACGTTAGAAAATTGTGGTGGTTTAATCAATATAACATTACATGAAAATATTTTATGCTAGGCTATTAGGACATTGTGATGTCATATTTTAAAGTTAGTAGGACTAAACTTCTCTTATGTAAAAGAACATGTGAATGGACAAAGTAACAAATCAAAGTGGATAATTACCTTATCCCCTGAGATTTAATGTCAATATAAATGTTCATTTAGCTTTTGTGATATATGTGCGTTTTTATAAAATGTTAAGTCTGAGGAAATAGATTTATTGAAAGAGATATGTACAGTAGGGGGTTTTGTGTAAGTTTATTTATTTATTTTTTTTTTGGGTTAACGTAAGTTTCATTGATAAAAAATTACATACGTACAGTACAACAGTCAAATACCGGTTTCTCCCATGACAGGCCATGGGAACGCCATAGTCTATATAATACAGAAGTACTAACAGAGTGTGATAAATTAGCACTAATAATTTTCTGTCTAACATCATCCACTACGATGGCAACGATGGTGCTCGGTGGTCGATTAACATGCTCAAAGCGGCGCAAGTTCCGCTCTATCCAGATATGATAGACACATGCAACGAGTAGAGCACGGTAGGATAAATTGACGATATGTTTTCCTCTCCACTTCCTAGTAGCCTACTCCACGTTTAAGGCCCAGTCTCGATTCGGCCATGTGAATCGAACATCCTGTCTCACAGCTATGAGTCATCGTCTGGCATAAAAACATCAAAAAAATAAGTGTGTATGTGCATCTATTGCGCCTTCATCACAAAGAACATAGGTGCCAAGATAAGACAACCACGGTTTATCTATCGTGGATAGTTTCCCTAATATAGCGAGCCACAGTATGAATGTATGTCAAGGGATCTTCAGGGAGCCCGAGAGTAGTGAAGTCCAGCCTACCTTGGGTCCCGACGGGTGTAATATACGATATAGCAATGCAACAGTGAGACATCCATTCGTATCTCGCCAATGAACACGATCATCGTCTCCATGGATTATGGGCAAATTCTTTACAATCTCCAAACATGTCCGTGATGAGGCCGAGTGCCAATGCCCATCCATAATGACCCTATTAAGTTTCTCCGAGAGTCCAAGACCAGTGAGTTGCGTGCCACGTGGGAGCCTTAAAATAAGTGGTCCGAGGGGGTGCCACGGGTCCTGCCACAAATAGAAGGTAGCTCCATCACCCACTTGGTAATCCACCAATAGTCGAATAATGGTACGTAGGCGAAGGAATTTTCTCCAACCCCACGAACCTCCGTACTCAGGAATTGTCCAAATGGACCTATCACGCAAGCGCCCATGGTACAACCACTCCACCCATATGGATGTTCTATCACAATGAATCACATCGCATAATTTCTTACTCATTAAGGCACAGTTAAAAATAGCGATGTCTCTTATGCCCTGCCCTCCCTCTGCAGTTAGCTTACATACATCTATCCATGCTACCTTTGCATAGCCCCCACTAGTAGCACTTTTCCATAGGAAGGAGCGCAATCTCTTCTCGATCTCCCCTATAACACCTTTAGGTAGAATGAATGCGGAAGCCCAATAGATACTCAAAGCTATGAGAACGATTTAATAATCTAAATCTGTTCCTCAAATGATAATGTCTTACCCTGCTAATCCTAGATGCGACTATCAATTTTTGCCAATAGAGGTTGGCAATTCGCTATTTATAGTTTGAAAGAGATTAGAGGAAGCCCAAGGTATCGCATCGGTAAATGCCCCTCTTGAAACCCAAGCACTACTAATAACTGGTCTCTCATCCCGTGTGCCGCTCATGATAAAATGAGATGGCTCTTTTGCACATTAAGCCGAAGTCTAGATAACTCAGCAAATCGATCCAGACCCCGTTTAAATACCCCAATGGAGGCCATATCAGCTTTACAGAAAAGTAGTAAATCATCGACAAATTCAAGCTGAAATAATTTAGATGGTCAACATTTCCAATGAAACGAGAATAGCATGTCCTCATCAATCAATCGAAGTTTGAGTAAATGAAGTAACATCATCACTAAGACAAATAGGTACGGTGACAACGGATCTCCCTGTCGTAACCCTCGTGACCCTACGAAAATCGTGTGGTTTCCCATTAAGACCATGGGGAATCATGCGAGCAATGTATCATTAATAAGCATCCGATCTAGTCACTTCCATAGACTACGCGAAGTCGTGCTGCAATTATGTCATGTATAACATTCACCCTGCATGAGAAGTGAATGCAAAGCAGTTAACTGAATACATGCAATAAATTCCTCCATGGCCATCCTTATGTCTCCAGAGGTGCCACATACCTCAGTGAGATCACGTACCGCATTAAAGTCACCCCCCCACTAACCACAGCTCATCCATCGACTGATTACCCAACATATTTAAAGATTCTTATAACTGACGTCGATCAATAACTTCAGTAGAACCATAAATAACTATAATATACATCGGTTCATTGCATGCACGTATAATTACACGACAATTTATAAATTGGGATCCCAAATCAAGCACATTAACATGAATGAAATCATCATGCCATGCTATCCATTTACAATTCCTAGTAGTATCATTGTCGACAAACCATTTTCACTAAGGTAAAATAACAGCCAGTATACGATATACATTATTCACACGTTCCTGGGTTTTCATGAGGCCAACAAAATGTAACCTGAACTCAGCCACTAGGTCCTTCAAAGCTAGCAGGTGGTCGCTCTTGTGTAGCCCGCAAACGTTCCAGAATGCAGCATTCAACATGTGTCACTGCTAATGGGGTTGCTGATATTAGGACCCCTCGTAGATGCTTCTGCATCATCAATGAAGTTTAATGCGTCAAAGGAATTGAATATGACTACTTTCTTACCCTTATTTCTTCCGACTGCGTTGATTTGCTTGCTAGGAGGCTCACAAGCAACTGGTGGCTGCAAGGAAGCATCAATCGGTTGCTAGAAGGACCCGTTATTGGATCTGACTTCACGGGAGGCGTCTATGTAATGCTAACCTCCTTATCAACCTGGGGGATAGAGGCACTGACTTTAGGAACATAGACCGCTACAGGGGGTTTTAATTACTTTGCACCCTTGTTCAACAAGCATTCCTTAGACGAATGCCCCAAGCTCATTCAACTATTACATTTGGGAGGGAGCCATTCGTCTCCACGTCCACTTTGCATGGCAATTCCCCTACATCCTTGTCCGGGGTCATAATGATGATGTGTTTAGGTAATTTCAACTGTGCTTAATCCCTCCGTTCTCCAAAGCTCAACCGGTTGGTGTCTCAATCTGATCCACACTGGGACTTGTGTGTGTTCGAGCTTACGCATTACCATTCCTGGTTGTCATTTCTGGAGCACGATCGGTTGCCCCTGGTATAGCCACGACCCACTTTCTATTACATCTTCCATATCCATAACCTTTTTAAACTGGAAGAAAAAGAACCCATTCATCGTGGCAGTTACCTCCCTCAATGAAGGCCAAATTGAAGTCACATACTCTTTCAGGTGATGGAAGTACGGGCGTTTGCCCAAAAAATACCCCACTGCTATTGCCTTCCACCAACGAGACCTATCATGAATCGATTCCAACGTCTGTCATACTATGACTTCACCATTTTGCATTACCGGTGCAACATACTACAAAATTTTTTGGGAGGAATTATTTAACGCTAAAGCAATTTTATCATCATAAATTGGGATTTCAGAACTAGTACGTAGGGGAATATTTCCAACAAACAAACCCGTATTACCGGACAAGATATTAGCCACTGTCGGATTTGCATGTGTACACCCAAAGTCCAGTGAATTTCAGTCGATGAAGTTGAAACTATCACTGAAGCAGAAATAGACGGCCAGGCAGGTTGCAAAAACAGAGATTCTACACAGAAATTCCCGCGCCGTTCATCGCCGGCCAATAAGGCACTGTCGTCGTGTGCACTGACCCATCCCCTCCTCCATAGCCGGTCATTTTCCAGACGTTTGATGCAGCCCAAACCCGTCAATCTGGCGCGATTGCGACGCTACAGCAGAAATCGTAGTACTGTTCATCGCTGGCAAGATCACTGGCGTCGCCTGTTCCATGTCCTTCTCCAAAGCCGGCGAATTTCCAGATGGTTGACACTTCCCCAACACCCTAGCCTCCATCATCGCCGGTGCTGATATAGCAACAGACACTCCCAGAAACTGTTTCGCATCTAGGGTTTGCGCTGGTGGCACCGCCTTCCTCATCTGGTCCTCATCTGCTGCTGTAACCATATTCGCTGGCGACGGGCCAACAGCAGCAGCAGAAGACGCATAGGTCATCTCCTTCGGTGCAACAATCGCGAGGACAGGTTCAGTAGAAATTTTATAACCCAAATCTGCCTGATTCTCGAAGACAGCGGAATTCCATCGCGCCCATCGAAAAACTTACACCAGCGGATCCCTTCGGTTGGGAAAACATAGAGTGGACGGAGAGGGCCAAACCGCGCTTCCCACTTCTATTTTAGAGTTTCCAACACCGCAAGAGAAAGAACATCGCCATCATCAACAATCTTCTACGCCAAATTCAAAAATTCTGCAATATTGAAGGAGGCACGAATCTCATCCGCTAGCCGCGCTGGTGAAGCAGTAGAGACGCCATTGTCGCTGCTTCCCTGGTCGATACAATTTTTGCGAAGTACAGTTTCAGACACATCCAAGAAATGGAGACCATCCTCTCCCCAATAATCCGCACACTCGGCAACAGGTTCGCCGGCATTCTCCCCATCGCCGTCAAGTTCACCGTGGAGGAGAGTTGTAGTGTTTGTTTGTGAAGGTGTGCTAGTGTGTGCGAGAGAACAGAGAGTATTTGGAGAGTCCATCCCATCAAAAAATTTATTTTCTTTTTTCTATTGAGTGGGTGTTTATAAATACGATTACATTAATATGTTACCTCTATTCATTTTCGGCCCATCTCCGAGATAAACCAAAACAGGCCACATGTTTGGGTCGATTTAATTCACCTGGATTGTGTTTATTTTGTTTTGTTTAGGGTTTTGCCTTGTTTCTTACAAAATTCATTTGAGTACATTCTCACATTTTTCTCCCACCATCACTCCTCCCACCGTCCGTCATCTTTCGCCGCCAGGTTTCAAACCGCCATCGCCCACATTCTGTGCACCAACTGTTCTGCCGGAGATGGTGGGGGAACGCGCTCAACCGAAAATATGTTACCTTGAGCATCCCTTCTTTGTGCAGAAGCTGATTCTTGAGCTTCAAATCATGGTTGTAAGCACCGCAGTTGTGGCAAAAATCAAGTAGTGGTGGTTGATTTGCTGGGTTTTTCTTGTAGTGGTGGTGGCAGTTTCACTCGTCTTCAACGTATTTCCAGTGGAAGTTATGACCGCTACTGAGCGGTTTCTTAGCTCTCCTGCAGCCCAACTTCGGTTAGAAATCAGAGTTCTTCCCACTCTCTGCATTCTTTAGTGGAACTCTCTAATCTAGCAAACAAACACAGAGAGAGAAATGTATTTGTTAATTCTATAGTATGGTACAATTTATTAACTCTATCCTATTTAAATTTATACATAATTATAGATATGGTGTAATTAATACCATGCAGCCTCCTGCACAAGGCAACCTTGCACACATTGATGACTTTGCAGGTACAAATCAAGTTGTTACTGTTTCTGCGCATACCTCTTTGTCCTCTTGGGTCATAGAGATGGGGGCAACTAATCATATATGTGGCAGTACTTGCACTTGATAAACTCTCTCCTCACACTCATCTGACCTTTGTCCACTTACCTGATGGAACTTCTCGATCTGTCACTCATACAGGGAGTGTTGTGCTTCACAAAAATCTACCTTTAACAGATGTTTTCTTGGTGCCATCTTATCAGTTCAATCTCCTATCCGTTAACAAAATTTGTTCGTCTTTACTGATCGAAGCTGTTTTCCACCCATCTTATTGCCTCTTTCAGGACCAGAAGACTATGCATGTCATAGCGGTGGGCAAGCAAGTTAGAAATCTATATCACTTAGATGCGACCTCCTTCGATCCTAATATCATTCGTCGTTCTTCTCATACTACTTGCTCTGTATTTCACAATAATGACAGCGTTTTGTGGCCCAAAAGGTTGGGTCATCCGTCACCCTTTGTAATCAAACATATCCATGTTCCTGAAATAAAACATTGATCGGTTTCTTTTAATCATGATTGCGACATTTGTCCTTTAGCAAAGCAGCAAAGACTGCCTTTTCCTGTTAGCACTACCAGATCATCTTCCCCTTTCAAACTATTACACATTGACTTATGGGGGCCTTATCATATTAGCTCGCTCACTGGTTGCCATCATTTCCTCACCCTGTAAATGACTATAGTAGAGCAACGTGGACCTTTCTCGTTAAATATAAATCACAAACACCTCAAGTCTTATATAACTTCCTCGTAATGGTGCGAACTCAGTTCCAAAAATCCATTCAGGTCATCCGTTCGGACAATGGGACTGTGTTTTTCAATTCTCATTGTAAATCTCTCTTCCGGTCGAATGGTATAATACATCAAACCTCTTATCCATGCACACCACAACAGAATGGGGTGGTAGAACGTAAGCACAAACATGTCATCACAGTAACTTGCTTGGATGTCACACTTGCCCAAACACTTCTGTGGAGAATCTGTCCTCACAACGACCGACCTCATAAATAGACTACATACACCGATACTCATTGCATAGGAGTTCAACACTTTTAATTTTCTATTTTACGAAATTTTAAAATGCTTATAAAATTTGGGAAACCCGACAAATTTAGTCATATACTTTACGAAATTTTCAAAATGGTCCAAAAATTGGAAAAACATGACACATTTATTCCTACAAATCTCATAAAGTAGAGGACTAAATGTATCGAGTTTTCCCCATTTTGAGACTATTTTCGAAAATTCCATAAAGCAGTGGACTAAATATGCCCAACATTTTGAATTTTGGGATCATTTTGATATTTATTTAAAATAAAGGACTAAAAGTATTGAATTCCTAACTAAAAATACAATTTTGCCAACAATGCATATATAGGAAAAAAATGCATATGTATGTGTTCATGATTGGATTGTCTCAATATACATAAGGTGTTTGCAAGAGCTTAAAATAAATTTTTATTAGTATATTGCTGAAAATTCATTGAAAAAATGCTTTAGAAACTTTGATTTTGAAAAATTTAAAAATTAAGTTGATTTACGTCCGAATCTATAACTAGCGATCCCTTCCAACTTCTACAATTTATTTGAAAAAAATATGTGTAAAGTGGTTTATCCAAACAGTCCAATTTCAACTGTTTTTTTCTCACTTTTAAATTTTGCTTCAAATACTTTCAACTTTGAACAGCTAAACTTACAACCTTTTTACAACTATTATTCCCACCAATACGGTAGAAGCTATATACTTGCTTTTGAACTAAAAGTAATGTTTCTTTACTTGAGTACCATATTTCTTTGATGTTTGAACTATAAGTAATGCTTTTGAACTATAAGTAATGCACATAAATTAATTAATTGTGTCATTAAATTTAAATTTTGATGTTTGATATATTACTTTGAGTGAATAAAATTACTCTGAGATCACATTACGTAAATTTTATTATCCAGTAATATGTTATAAGTTTGTTGAACTATATAAATTTTCACTTTTAGAATGATCACTCTTAAATATTCTTTTAAAGATATTTTTTGATATATATAATTTTTGTAAAAATATTAATACGAAATTACATTTATATCTGTTATACATACACATGTATAATATATAAAATACATACCATACACATATAAGCAAATTTATATATATATAAGCATCTGCATTTTCGATTGGCTAGGTGTCGAATCGACTGAACTGACTCACGGGGTCGTCATATGGAAGCCTTGGAGGTTTGGTCGGTATGACTCGAATCCTCGGCTTGGATAGTGCGGGAGTGGTCCTCAGACTTGAGGAATCACGACAGTCACGTGCATATGATGATTATATCCTGGGCCTGTGCGAGAGGTAACTATGTCACAGACACGATCATCATAAGTCTTAACCAGTGCAGTCGAAGTATGTAGCGAGGACGGTGAATTCCAAGAAGAGGATCCGTGCCATGTTAGCATATGAGAGAGGTATCTTCTATGTACTTGGAGATGTGTTCACATTGTATAAACCTGAGGCCACACTTATTGGTCAAATAGGAAAAGGGGTTCTTATGTCGAGCAATTTGGTGTAACTTGATCTCATGTATTAAGCATAGACACCTAGTCCAGAATGGCAGCCTACACTAATTTTCATGCCCTAGACTAATGTCGGAAGACAATAGACGGAAGGACCATACCCGTATGGACTCGAGAGCCTAAAACATCACATGGATATTCACCTAGTCTCTAGTGCCACGAACTGTTGCTAGACGGCCACCCATGGTGACGGGCTTTATTGATCAAGGATTGATCGAGAATTATTAAATAAATTAGATTAATTAATAATAGTGTTTGACACTAGCCCAAACCTTACTAAAAGGTGAACCTAAAGAGACACACAAATTACCGAGAAGGAATGAGGAATTAATTCAATAAGTAATTGGATTACTTGCAAATAAGAGAGATCCATTGGATGGAGCCAAAGGATAAATTAGTAGGATTCATTTATATTGGGCTTGCCTTTATTATTTAATAAGTTAGACTTATTAATTAATAAATGCTTATTGGGCTCATGTATTTAATTTGATTAAATATGATGAACTTAATTAGGTAGATTTTAATTAAATTAGATTTAATTAAAATTAGTTGGGTCTTGTATTTTTATCTTAATAAAATCGGCCAAACACCCTAATTAAGCCTGTTGAAAAACTGACTAGCAATTATCACTTTTGAAGAGTGCTATGTTAGTCATTTTTTATTTGGAATAAAGAATGTATTACCTTTTGGATTGTAGAATGAATCTAGACACATTTTAGTACATTCATACATGGTATATATATTAGTTATTTTGAATATCTAATAACATAACACAACATAAAGACTAATTTCCTACCCTAGAGCTCCAAATCGGCCGCTTCCTTCTTCTGCACACTTGGTGTGATCTTTTCTCCCTTATTCTTTTCTAGCAAATTGAATTAAAGAATTTCATATTCTGGTGTGGTGTGGACGTGTCTTTAGAGGGCTTCTACTTTGAATTCTCACATGAACAAATCAACGAAAGAAGGTTTGAAGTAAATCAAGCAAAGGTAATACTTGATTTACGTTTCTTGCATCTTCTAGTTTTAATTTTACCATAAGACCTGTTTTAGTTTATTGTTTATTTAATGAACTAGATTGAATGCCCGGGAACTCCAAGGTTACACCCTTGGAACCATGATTTTATATAATTTATTTTTTAATTTGTGAATTTTTATTTACAGCTTTCGCTTGCGCATTCTCGGGTCGATCTACTAGCATTTTTGTTGCTTTCAAGTGGTATCACGAAGCCTTAGACTGCGTGTATGGCTTTTTATTTTGTTGGTGGGCCTGTGTGCCCTTATGATTAATTTTCTCCTCTCTCTCTTTATATGCCTTGGAATAATAAGGCTTGCTCTCATTCCCCCTGTGTACTCCCCTCGATTTTTTATCGGGATTTCTTATTTCAATTGTAATGATAGTAACATTGATTTTCGGTGAGGTTTAATAATTTCTATGTAAAAGTAAGCCTATGGAGACGAAGGCCCGCGAGGAAGGAAGGAGTTTGAAGGCCCATTTATATGTTGATGGGTAAATCACTATTTTAATAGTATAAGGTCACCTTAGAGAGTCCTTAGACTCACTGCGGGCTCAGTGAGTCACATAGTTTGGGCTGTTGATCATCCAACAGAGGTTTCCAGGTTTATTGCATGAGATGTGTTTACTTAATGCTTCAAATATTTGATATTTGTGCATGCAATGTTAATATGTGGAGAGGTCTCGGTCTAAAAACTCAATATTAACTCTCACTTGGTTGGACCAAGTTAAATATTAGGCCTATAATGAACTTCGATCGAAATGGTTTTGATCCGTCCAAGCCTTCCATCCACAGAAATGTGTTGAGGAAGCTACCGATACCCAAGTGTGGTCTCATGATTCGTGATACACTTAGGATAGAGGAAAGTTGTACCATTATTGTGATCAAAGGAACATGTTCACCGTTTTCCTGTCTCACGAGTCGTGGGGGACGGAGAATGAAATGTGATTTGGTTGATGGGTGGAGCCTAACACCGAGTAACATGATTCACTTGGAGTCTCGGAATCATGTGAAAAGGTGAGGTAAAGGATCTTGGGAATCTCATGGAATGAGAATGGTATTGGATACCTCCCACGAGGCCTTTGGCATTTGAATCGTAAAAGTAGGGCATGACAAATTCGCTAGTAGATCCCCACTTGAGAATGGTGGGCTTTCGTATAAATAGTGGGAGAGTTAAAGACTAAAGACCAAGTCTTTAAGCTTAATTTATAATATTTCGATAAATGTAAATTTCATTAAGTACAGTACAACAAGCATCAACTAGGTGGATTCCTCGACAAACCAAGGAATCGGCCTTAAACGATAAAGTGCACATGTAGTAACAGCATAACGCAGTTGAACTGTAAGAATCCTTTGTCGCACGTCGTCAAGAATAAGTGTACCCAAAGTCTATGAATCACGATGGCTCCCATCAAAACGTCGAAGATTACGCTCACACTAGATTTGATAAATCAAGAAACCAAGTAAGGCACGATAGGACGCATATATCATATGGTTGCCCTTCCATCGGCTAGCAGCCCACAACAGGTCGGTAGGCCATGGGCGGCTTGGCCAAGGGAAGCGAAGTGTGAGTCGAATCACCTGCAAACAACTTCTCGAATAAGGGCAGGTATGTCTAGGGATCTTAAAGGGGCCCAAGAGTAGTGAAGACCAACCTACTTTCGGACCCTGAGCCCGAAGCGATGGGAGTACCGTAGCTGACGTTGGAGTCGCTGTCTGAGTTCACCATAAAATACGGTTATTACCACCATCAATGTGTGGAAGGGAATGCATAATCTGTTGAATATCCGTGAGCATTCTTAAAGGGTATGCGTGGGATCGCAGGAGGGGCCAACGCCATTGTCCATCCTCAATGCAAGCAACAACTCTGTCTGTCAGCCGTGAATTGGTGAGGCTAGGTCCATTTGGAAACTGTCGAATAAATGGGCCTAATTCATGACAAGGATCCTACCATAAATAGAATGTAGCCCCATCTCCAATAACATACTGCATAAACGGTCGAATGAGGGGCCGAAGATGGTGGAGTTTTCGCCAGCCCCATGAACCCCTTCGATCTGACACCGTCCAGATAGAAGTATCTCATAGTCTTCTGTGATAGATCAAATCCACCCAAATAGATGCTCTATTGCCCCGAATAACTTGCCACAGTTTAACTCCCATAAGAGCACGGTTGAGGCAGTGATATCTTGGTTGCCTTGACCACTTTCATTAATAGGTAGACATACACAATCCCAAGCGAAGTTGAATCCTTCCATAGGAAAGCCCTCAGTCGCTTTTCTACCTCCCGAGTGACACCCTTAGGCAAAATAAAAGCAGAGGCCCAATATACACCAAGTGCAGTAAGAACAGATTTAATAAGTTGTACTCGTCCCACATATGATAAAAACGTACCTTCCCAACCCTTAATACGCTGATTGAGTTTGTCAAGCAGGGTTTACAATCCAAAAGAGTAAGTCGCAACGATATAAGGGGGAGTTCCAAATACTAATCAGAAGCTGATCGTTAGAGAATCATGTGACTCTTTTGTACATTAATGCGAAGGCCCTTAATTCATAATATTACAATCATCTGCTGATTTTTATTTAATTTTCTATTTTTTAGAAAATATCTAAGAACCCTTTAACCATGATAACGGAGACTAACAAATTCAATGGCACGAACTACAATGATTAGCTGCGAAATATGAGGATTGTCCTAGATTTCGTGAACCAGGACTATATCTTGGACAAGCCACTCCCAATGGCCTTGCCAAAAGGATCCTAGCCTGAAGAACGTGTCACGTTCGAGAAGTGGCTTGAGGACAACCGTAAGGTCCGTAGTATCATATTGGCTTCAATGCCTAGTCACATCCAAAAGCAATATGATGACTGGATATTGTTCTCTCGATAATGCTCCACATGAAGGAAGTTTATGCAGTTCCTAACAGGCATATTATATATACTGCCACAAAAGTATTCTCCAGGACCAAGATGGCCGAAGGATCGTCTGTACAAAGTCACGGGGTTAAGATGTTATCCCTAGTGGAGAAGCTCAAAGACCTCAAAGTTGGGCTTCACAATGACACGTACATTGACGTGATCCTTCAGTCGCTTCCTCTATCCTACAACCTATTTATTATTAACTACAACTTGAATGGACTTGAGAAGTATATTCATTAGTTAATTAATATGTTGGTCCAATATGAGGCGGCGACCCACAAGTTTATGTCGGCGGTATTCGTAGGAGAGGCTTCAACCTCCATAGCGAAAGGGAAGAGGGTTGAAAGGTGGAAGAGAAAGAAGGGCAAGGGAAAAGTTGTCGAAACCACTATTTGAAAGTACTGCGAAAAATGCGACTGGATTGGCCCGGGAGCGGGCAAGCGAAAGCTGTAATATCAAATTACGTAAATTAAAACAAAACATAATAAAATCAGAATTTTTGAAGTGGTCTACCCTTGGAGTTCCCAAGTGTTTGATGTAGTTATGCAAATATAACAATAAAATAAATGGGGCTATGATTGAATGAAAACTGATAGATACATAAATCGTGAATCAAGAATTACCTTTTGATTTGATTTATTTCGAATATCCTTTGTTTGACCCGTTCATGCAAGGTTTCAACGTAGAAGCCCTTTAAAGTTACGTCGACACCCACCGGAATTTGGGATCCCTCAATCCTCTTTGCTAGAAAAAAAATAGGTAGAAAAATACACACGAAATGTGTATACAAGAGGGTCGGCCGAGAGGTGGAATTAGGGTGTAGGATATTATTTTGTGTATTATGTATTTTTTTTTCATTAGTTATTCCAAATAACTAATACACATATATATACCTCGTATGGATGCATTAAAATATGTCTAGGCTCATTTAACTATCTATAAGCTAATAAAATTCTTTATTCAAAATAAATAATGACTCACATGGCACTTTTCAAAAGTTAATTTGTTAGTCAATATTTTTTTTCTAATCATTTCCACCAACTTAATTAACGGGCTTGGACCGATTTTAACTAATGAAAATACAAGGCCCAATAATTTTAATTAAATTCAATTTAATTAAAGCCCACTTACTTAAGTCCATTTTATATTTAATTCAATTAAATATATGAGCCCAATAAGTCTTTATTAATTAATAAGTCCAACTTATTAAATAATAAAGATAAGTCCATCATAAATTAATCCTATTAATTTATTCATGGGCTTATCCATCTAATGGATCCGTCTTATTTATAAGTAGTCAAATTACTTATGGAATTAATTCTCAATTAATTTCTCGTCCCTTCTCGATGATTTGTGTATGACTTTTTAGGTTCACCTTTCAGCTAGACTTGGGTTAGTATCAAATACTATTATTAATTAAATTTAATTTAATTAATAATTCTTGATCAACCCTTGATCAATAAAACCCGTTACCATGGGTGGCCGTCTAACAACGGTCTATGGCACTAAAAACTAGGAGAATATCCATGTGAATTTTTAGGCTCTCAAGTTCATACGGTTATGGTCCTTTCATTTACCATCTCCTAGCCTTAGTCTAGAGCATGAAATTGAGTGTCGGTTCCCATCCTATACTAGGCGTCTTTGCTTAATACTTGAGATCGCCTTATGCCAAATTACTCGACATAGTAACCTCTTTTTTCTATTAGATCAACGACTTTGGCCACAACTTTATATAGTGTAGACGCATCTCCCAGTGCATAGGAGATACCTCTGTCACATTTTGACAGGGAACAAATCCTCTTCTAAGGAACTCACCGTCCTCACTACATACTTTGACTGCACTAGACAAGGCTTACGATGACCATATCTGAGACACGATCATCTCTCAAATAAATCTAAGATACAGTCATCGCAAGCACGTGACTGTAATGATTCTCAAATCTGGGGACTACTCTCGTACTATCGAAGTCGGCGATTCGAGTATTACCGACCAAGCCTTCAAGGCTTCGTTATAATGATTCCAATTCAGTTCAATCGATTCCACACCTAGCCAATCGCATAAACATCCCACATTTGTTGCTGATGAAATACGGCACTCATCAAATGAATGCGACTCTTAATGCAAGTCTCAGTAGGACTCATGATGTTGAGTCTCGAGGCCCTCGACTTGGAACATTTCAAACCCAACCCTTGGCAGTTGGTTTCATGACCGCCGTCCAATCCGCAGTCCAACTATTGCATGGTTGTTAAAGTGGTCATGGGCATCTGTTGTGATGTCAAAGCAGTGCTTGACGTAATTTGGTAAGCACAACAGATACGTGTGCCGAAGAAGAATACTTACCATATTCGTTGGGAAAACAAGGATTGCTTCAATGATTCTCAAAACCACCAATCCAATTGGCTTTTGGTCACCTATACCAACAATCTCCCACTTGACCTTAAAGCCAATTAGTCATGTTTCCATATTAAATTGATTATGAGTAATCTGCGATATTGGCTAGGTCTTATGGGTCTACCTTTTGTTTCTGCTGATTTCCTGCGGTCCAACCGCACATTACATCTTCCTATCATCACCCAAAGCAGATGATGGTGTCTATGATTTTTTTCTTGGGCTTGTGATGAGATCTGAAGCTTTTTATCTGGTGCGTAGCCCACTTGTCATCCTCTAAGGTGACTACTGGTGCGGCTATGCTAGGTAGCATACCCAACAATCCGGTGTTGTTTTCCGGTCCTAACTATTTTTCAATTATAACATTAAAATTGCCATACATTCAATTTTTCATGATAAGGTTCCTTATGGTATACCACTTGGAACTTTTCTAATATTACCACATTATCATAAATCTCTAATGTATTTTCATTTTGAGATTAAATATTATTCATATGATCTTGGAGGATACTATTGCTATAGCCATCTAGAATATAGTGTTCTAAACATCTTATAAAATGTCTCGATCATGTGCTTATAAGCTTAGCCAAACACCCTGTTATCCTTTTTCTATATATTTCGCATTAGTAAAATTTTTTGTTCGTATAGGAGTGGTATACCACTTGGAACTTTTCTAATATTACCACATTATCATAAATCTCTAATGTATTTTCATTTTGAGATTAAATATTATTCATATGATCTTGGAGGATACTATTGCTATAGCCATCTAGAATATAGTGTTCTAAACATCTTATAAAATGTCTCGATCATGTGCTTATAAGCTTAGCCAAACACCCTGTTATCCTTTTTCTATATATTTCGCATTAGTAAAATTTTTTGTTCGTATAGGAGAGGTTGAAGAGGGAGCAAAAAGAGAAAGAACTAAATAAGTAAAGAAAAGTAGAAGCTAATATGTACATGATTGTAAAGGTAAATTATATTTACATTTCTTCTACATAGTTGTTGTTGTTGTTATTCTTGTTGTTACTTGTACTATGTCGGGAAAATAGCATGTTTCGTCCAGTAAGTTAGTAATTTTAACTATTTAACATTCTACTATTCCTTAAATATCCATAATGCATTTAAAGTTGTACTATGTCACTTGTACTATGTTGGGAAAATAATATTTTCCGGATCGTAATTTAGGGTCTTTCTACTTTTTGTCCCACTGGTTATGGAATTCTCACTTTTATCCCTGTAACTTATGAAAAGTAACACTTTTGGTCTCATTACACCTTTCTATTAGATATTTTAACGAAAACACGTGGTCGTTGGACCTTTACACTTTTGGTCCCTCGGTTACATGACTCTCACTTTAGTCTGAATTTAAAAATACAACACTTTTGTTCACATGCACTTAACTATCACGTAGTTTTTTCGTTAATATTATAATAAAAATGTGTCATGAGACTAAAATTGCTAAATTTTGAAAGTTAGTAACCAAAAGTGATAGTCCAATAACCAATGGGACCAAAAGTGGATGGCTTCATTTTATGGGAAGAAAAATATTATTTTCCCATACTTGTACTATGTTCTTATTCGGTAAAATAGAAGATGATTGATAGGAAGAGATTGCCAGAGAATTTCTTGCACCAGTGTACTTCCAGCATTTCTGGCTATGGGGAAAGCGCCAGAATAAAACTCATCGTCCTAATCGGCCATTGACACTCCTAGAGGAGTCCTACACCATAACATCTTACCGCTTCTTAATTATATTTTTTATCACTTTTGCCACATCATTATGCGGTTTTTCATGATTGTGTTCACATTGGATTTTCTACTCCTATTGCATCTTCTATTTAGTTTCACATATATATTTTGACGTGCATAAAATCTTTTCCCTAGATAAAATTAATAACATAATTTTTATACACGTGATATGTATATGTGAAATAAAATAGAAGATGCAACAAGAATTATAATAAAAAATGTAGTTCGAGTTGTGTTGGGTAATATATAGCATTGGCTTTTTATTTTCTATTTTCTTTTGGGTAGTTGTAAGGGTATGAGTTCGACAAAATTTTAAGATTCAAACTCAAGTTCGGGCTTGACATAACATGAAAAGGAAAAACTAAGTTCAAACTCAATGCTATTTATTAAGAAAATATAAATTTTGATTGGGAAGATAACTTTAAAACATTAATGTATTTAAGAATATTTATTAAACATATTACACAAACAAAAGAAAGAATTACCGATGTTTAATCGTAAAATATTGTATATATACATTTTTTTTAATCAAAAGTAGTTAATAAATTATGAAAGTATAATGGCAATTATAAATTATGAAACTGAATGTATAATAATCTTTAAATAGTTTTACTAATCGATTATTACAAAGTATAAAATTTTAAAAACTTCTTACTTATGCCAATTCTGCAAAATAGATTAGTTTAGTCAGCAAAGATGTGTAAAGATACAAATTAAATTATGTAAATAATTAAACATAAATTGCTAATTTACATATTTCATTAATAAAGTATAAAACATATAAAAAATATTCAGTGTTTCTTGGAATTTTTCATTACTATAAAGAAGATTATCGTACAAATATTTTTTGTTCTGAATTAATTATATAATAAAATTGTTTAATAATATAAATATATATGTATTGAAAAGATAATTTTCTAAAAATAAAACCAAACTGATTATGAAATAATTAAGATACTGCTATAGCAATTTAAATTATTATTTTGTTAATTATGTAAAATAAAAGAGAAGAACAAGTAGTATTATATCTCAATGTATAGAACAAAAAAAAAAATACTAAATCATTTATTAATCATAACTTTAGTAAATATATAAGTTAAATTATCAGATTATTTTATAGAATTCAAAAAATAAGATATTCATTGAATGCAATTCTAATATATTTTACATTATAGTATTAAATATGTATTTATTTAGGGATAATTAGACGGCCTTTTCTTTAAATTTGGTATTATTATACATAAACTTTATGTGATTTGAGAAATTACATCTAGTACTACTAATTTTATGTTCATCTAAGAAATAGTTTTTCCCGTTAGTCAAAATTCACCCAAAGTGCTGATATTAGCAAAACAAAATTGAATGAAAATCCAGATTTTGCCTTTGATTGACTTATTACTGATGTATTGTAGGTCAAATATTTTTTTTCTATTTAAACTGCTCTTATACAGCTTCACGCACGCTAATACATTTGAGGAGGTATATCTTCACCCTTATAAAGGTTGTTTTGCTAGGAAAAAAATATTTAACCTGCAATAAGTAATAAGTCATTTGCAGGTAAATAGAGTTTTCCATTCCAATATCTTTTACTAATATATAAGAAAATTCTATGAATTTTGACTAATAGAGGGATTAAATTATTGAATGAAAATAAAAGGTATTGTTACTAAATGTAATTTTTCAAACTACAGACAGTTTATGTATAATTACATCAAATTTTAATGAACGATTATTTAATGAACGATTGTATAATCATCCCATTTGTATAAAAAAAGAGGAAACTTGAAGATAGAAACATATGTGGAAGGCGTGGTTAGAGTTTGTTGATTGGCTCTGCTTTTGATCTTGATCGACGTGGTTAGAGTTTGTTGATTGGCTCTGCTTTTGATCTTGATCGACACCATTTCCACTTCGGAGTAACTTACATGGGTACTAAAAGACACTTATTATTTTGAATGTCAGCCATATGATTGTATGAACATTTCAGACTGTTATATGATTGTAGGTCAGCCATTTAAAGAGGTTATCAAGTAAACAATCCCAATGCTAATAAATAGAGCATGCACAGGTAATTCATGATAATTCCAAATTTATGTAGTAAATGAGCTTTGAAGGCCTTTCTTTACATCATTGGTCTTATTAAATTTCTGTACTATGATTAAGAATTTGCGCTAGCCCTCTCCCTGATAAAGAAAGTGATGACATTTTACTGTTCTATAAGCTTTATGAGCCTGAGAAAGGGGAGTTAAGGTATTTTTCTTGTTCCCTTGTTTCCCATGAGGTTCTATGTGGAGAAAATATCTTTAGAAAAGATAGACACGAGTAATTCTCTGAAAAGTAAGGATAAAAAAGAATGGTATTGGCCTTTAATCTATTCTCATTTCATACCAGATATGCTGGAAGACTTTTTGTCAAGAGCTATGACAAGCCATCAGATATTTTAGAGAAGTTAAATCAACTTGCAGGCTATGCTCTTGATGAAGAGATAGTATTTGCTTATTTCTACATCCTGGTAAGAATCCTAATAGATTTTTGTTAGCTGCAACTTAAAACGAAACCCACATGCAACTGTTTTCATCAGATGGAGCTATTATTGCATCTGTCAAATGTCATGGAGATGAATTTAACTCATGTTACATGCAATTTCTTTGCAACGACTAAAAAATTGCTATGCGCATATAGAGTTTAAATGGTGAAGATATCTTAAAACAAAATGCCCAAATATATTTTAAACGGTGAAGATATCTTCTGTTTTTTGCTTCTCAGGAGATAAATTTTGAGCCCACAGTCGTGTGCGTACATTGACACGGGACTTACATTTACATTTAACCAGGTATATAAAAATCACAAGCACAAGCATCTTGTCAGGACAAAGATTGTATTTTGATAACTTTCTGGTTTCTTCTATTGCAACTAGAGAATGGGGACATTGTCTAGTATCAAAAGTCACTGCCTGCTAAAACAAGGAAACTATTTCGTTGCCCGAATATTCCATCTTTACTTGAATACCAGCATAGCCTTTAAGTACATTAGTAATATTTATCTATATGCATTTGCATCTTAGGTAGAATCACTACATTGTAGTTACAAGATATATGTTTCACATGTCATATTTCATTCTTATGTTGATGATCTTGCTGGATTGTGGGAATATCTTTTCCTAAAGTATCAAACATAATCCATATTGGTCTAACTTGGACCTTTTCGGCATATAGTTCATTTCGATAGCTCATTAATGTTTTTCAAAATTGCCTCTTTCACAACTAGCAGTTCTTCATATTTGAGCTTTTTTTTAATGTAAACACATCACTCTGAAGATGTCCAATCCTCTTCTTATTTTCCCCCTGGTTGCTTGTTTTGTAAGAATATTTTAAATATGTTGCGTGTTTCCTCGGTATTCTCTAACCTTGAACCAAAAAATATTTTGAAGGAGGTTCCATTTTATGAGACTGAAAACCATGTACAATTTTCAACTTTCTTGCAATTTTTTGTTATTCGAATTTTGAGAAATATGAAACCTCTCGTACTTTCCTCCCTCCGTACCTAGACATGGATGAGTATGCAAGTCAAGCTGACTTCTTTCTCAACCTGACTCCCTCCAAACCTAAACATGGGAGAGCATTCACATCATGCTTACTCCATGTCTTCCCCCTTCCAAACCTAGATCCGGATGAGCATTTACGAGAAGCTCAGGTTCCTCCCTCCAGACCTAGATGCGTATAAGCATTTATGTCAAGCTCACTTCATGTCTTCCTCTCTCCCAACATAGATGCGGATGCGCATTTATGTGAAAACTCACTTTATACGTTCCTCCATCCGAACCTAGGTGCAGATGAGCATGCATCTGGGTACTTCCTTGTCACATTCAACTTTTAGTTATTTTTAAGAAGAGTATAACTCCACTAGATTTTGTCCTTGTTATTCCTTCAAATAGTTCCTTCTCACTCCAATTCTCTTCTATAGCTTCCCTTTATAGTGTAATATTAATAGTTATTTATAATTTTAGACTTCATATAGTAGCTTTGCATTTGAATGAAAACCATATCTCTAGCTTTCTCGAGTTTACACTTATCCAATATCTCGCGCCTAGAAAATGAATCCTTATGTTTTTACTTGAATTTTATACTTAAAAATAGCAATAAGAGGGCTAACATAGATGAGACTTGTATTTGCTAGATTGGAGCTTGCTATTGCAAGAACCCTATGCTGCAAATCTCTTAAGATGAACAACCAATTTATTTCACTGCCATATTAGACATTAAATTCTTGCTTGCTCTCGAACTTATTTTTTATTTTTCTCTACGTGTTTCTCCTCCTTGAGATAGTCCCTTTTATCACATAGTCAATGATATGCTGCATATTGACTATTGTATAAGCTACCTAAAGATAGTGTAGTTAAATTACTTTCCTAGTCCATATTATTTGTTTCATAAAAAAGTTTTACCTATTGAAGTATTTGGATATCTAATGCAATTATTCGCTTAAAATTATAGAAAATATAAAACATGTACATTGTCTCTCCAAGAAAGCATGATTCATGCTGGAGTATAATGTTATATTATCCAATGATGTTGTTGGATTTTTTGGCCCATGCCCCCCCCCCCAATTGGATGGCAGCCCACTTGCTGCCCGGCCCATTACCTGACCCGACCCTTCTTCTACTTAACCCTATTCTTCCACTATTCAGTCGGTGCCTCTTCCTCTCCCTTCTTTCTATCTCTGATTTTGTTCCTCTCAAGTTCCCATTGCTCTTGGAAATCCCTCATCATCTCACCTCTTTCTATCTATGTTCTCTGTGTTCTATCAGTATATATATATTGGTCTTCTATGGTTTTAAAGAGATAGAACAACGACAAAACGAAAATCCCTTTTCGTGAAATAATTTGTGAGAATATTTGCTGAGTGTGAAAGAAACTTCTTAGTGGAATTTTAAGTGATTCTAAATGAAGCCTAAGTGGTCTCATTATGGATCTTTGTGTCTTGGTGGCTTTGTGGTTTTTCTGCAACCATGAGGGTTGTCGGTCGGTGGTGGCACTTGGGCATTCAGTTGCCAGATCTGGCTCCTAAGCCGGTTACTTTACTGCTTTCCGTACTGTTATTATTCTATTATTCTACTTTATTCATTGATCTGAAATTATTGTATAAGGGTTTTCAAATCCACCATTATCTCTGTAAATATTGTTTCATTTGGGTTCATCACTTTGTGGATAAATTCCCAATAGATCTCATCATATTATCTTCCACAATTCTTTGAAATTCCACGCTGTTTCTATTTCTCCCTCTCTTGCTCCTTGTTTCTCGTTATCTTAGTGTGATGCCTATGTTTGTGTGCTTTATTGCTCTTCGGCTTCTCTTTTATTTTCTCTCTTTGCTTTTCTCCTCCTTGAAATGGTCCTTTTTATCACATAGTTGATGTTGTGCCTCATATTGACTGTATACGTTAATTGCCGGAACAAAGCATTATTAATTACTTTCCTAGCCCGTATTATTTGTTTGACTACAAAAGGTTTTACCTATTGAAGTATTTTGGTATTTAATACTATTATTTGCTTAAAGATATACAAAATATAAAATTTGTACATTGTCACCACCGAGAAATAATGAATCATATTGGAGTATAATATTATCAAGTGATCCGATCATATTATCTTCCACGATTCTTTAAAATTTTTGCTCTTTCTCTTGCACTTGGTCTTGATTCCCATTATCTTAGTGTGCATGTGCTTATGCATACCTGGACACTATTAGTTACTCAATGTACCCCATTTATAACATCTATTTCCTTTCAGTGACCCCAAAAAATAATGGTTCTAAGTCAAAAAGTATTATTCTTCCCTGTACCTTCTTGTTAAAACAATGATGTGATGCTTCTAACTTTCATTTAATATATCCTGCCTTTTTTGGTTTGTTGTTCTGCAGGTTATCCACTTTAGCTCCTGGGAAAGGCCTAAAAAGGATGAATTTTGTATACAACTGTGAGTTCAATAGAAGATAGACTTTTAATTCTAGAGTGTAATTTCCTATGTTATGATTGGTAATATTGATCCACATAACGCTGCTATTCAAATTCCACTAATTATGAAGGTCAAAGCTTGATTCATATGATGAAGTTGTTAATAAAGTAGCGAACCAACTCGGAGTTAATGGTCTGTCCAAACTACGGCTTACATCACACAATATCTATTCTCAGCGACCAAAAGCTCATCCTATAAGATATTGAGGAGCAGAAAACTTGTTAGAGATGCTGCTGCATTACGACCAAGTACGCATTCATACAACTCTAAGTCGGGGTTCATTCGATGAGGGTGTGAAACTAACAAAGCATTAATTTCTTGTTCAGCTTTCTGGTATTCTGCACTTTGATGTAGGGGATATACCTCTGCCAGAATTGCAAGAGTTGAGAACCCACAAACTAGCTTTCAGCTATGCGGCAAACTCTGAAGTGAGTATTCATTCATAATTGGACTTTATGCTCCTATACAAGTGCATACATATGCAAGACATGCAAAGTTATTATATATTTAGCAAACATTAAATTATCTTATTTGTTTTCCATATATAGCTGGAAACTCACAGTATTAGGCTGCCAAAAGAAAGCACTGTGGGTGATGTGCTTGCGCATCTCAAGGACAAGGTAATATAGCTGACAAGTTACTACCGGGAGTCTGCGTGTGTGTTCCTAGAATTCTAAGATTTGTCGCTTAACATAGCGTTATATGATTTTTAACTGTTGCAATGTTTACATTAAACAGGTGAAACTTTCTCGTCCAAATGCAGAGCTCAGGTTGCTGGAAGTATTATCGCACAAGATCTATAAGGTCCTGAATTATTGCATCTTCTTTTTGTTTCATTCATTAGTTTCGTAATAATAATGTCAAAATAATATTTTTCTAAACATTTACTTAATAATCCAACTGAAATAGTTAAATTCAATTTATTTTACGCTGAAAAATCTTGTATGGGTTGACTACACACAAATTGCACGTGTCGGAGATATGCACTCTGACTTGGAAGTTGAGTCTCAGTACTTGCTAGGTTTTTGTATTTTGCCCATGTGCTCTTCACTTAGTAAATTGTATATTGTGTTTCCAAATGGATGTTAGAAATTTCTTATTCTAGCCTTCTATGCTTATTTTTTTAAGTTGCTGAAACTCCAAGTTCCTACAGATACATCCTAATAGTGATAAGATAGCAACAATAAATGAGAATCGCTAGGCTTTACGAGCAAAGGAGGTCTATTTCTATCTCTATACTTATGTGTGTCTATGCATAAAAATGCTTTCATTTTTCAGGTGATACACATAACAAAAAATATCTTGTTAATTGCTTGCCATGTTAGTACTGTGTCTTTGATAGGCTATGACACTTTTCCTTAAAAATTGGCTTCCCCATATGTTCATCTTTAATATCAACAATTTCTCCACTTTTATAATTTCTCATTGCAGATTCCAGAGGAAGAGAAATTTCTTGGACCAAGTAAATTTTTTATCCATGTGTGTCACTTCATGCATGAGGATGCTCAAAACCAGACGGTAGTATTTCAGTTCGTTACTTCATAGTTTTCCTTAGATATTTGTACTCATTCTACCTCTGTATTTCAACTGCAAGTGCATCTCTTTCATTTTCATCCTTTAAATTCTTATATATTTATTTTGCTTCTGGCAGCGAATTAAAACTCTTGGCGTGCCATTTTTATTGATGATCAATGATGGTGAAACTTTTTCTTGAATCAAGGTTCTTGTGCAGAACAAGTTGCAAGTACGAGATGAGGAATTTTAGAAGGTATTCCAGCCCGAGCCTAATTGTTACAATCACTTTAAATGAAGATGATGGTATCATGCTTATGTGGTTAGGCATGCTACAGCTTCTAATTTCAGCTTGAATCTTCTCGATTCTATGCAGTGGAGATTTCCTTTTGTGTCGCATAGTCAAGTAGAATACTTGGAGGACTCAGATACTTTGTTCGACCATTTCTAGGTCTCTCTCACTCTCTCACACAGACACACTCTGTGACAATATTTATATGCAGATGCGCTTAAATTTTATACTATGTTTTAACGCTACAGAGAAGCAATATTTGTGCTTCTTGGGAGCAATATCTTGGACTGGAACACGTTAACAATACCCCTAGAAGGCTCCTGCAGCAAATTAGGTAATCTATACTATGTTTTATTTTCATTTTTTTTAATAAATTTGATTTTGTTGCTCGATGTTGATAATTTTGCCGAAAGCTTTGCTAAAAACCTATTTGCAAATCTTTTGGCAACATTATGAACATCAAGCAACAATCAAATTTATTAAAAAAAATGAAAATAAAACAAGGTATAGATTACCGAATTTGCTGCAGGAGCTTTCTAGGGGTATTGTTAACGTGTTCCAGTCCAAGATATTGCTCCCAAGAAACACAACTACTGCTTCTCTGTAGAGTCAATACATATTATGAAATTTAAGCGCATCTGCATATAAATATTGTGGCAGAGTGTATCTGTGTGAGAGAATGAGTGAGACCTGGAAATGGTCGAACAAAGTATCTGAGTCCTCCAAGTATTCTGCCTGACTATGCTACAGAAAAGCAAATCTCCACTGCATAAAATCGAGAAGATTCAAGCAGAAAGTAGAAGTTGTAGCACGCCTAACCACATAAGTATCATACTACCATCTTCATTTAAAGTGATTGTAACAATTAGGCTCGGGCTGGAATACCTTCGAAAATTCCTTATCTCGTACTTACAACTTGTTCTGCACACGAACCTTGATACGTGACAAAGTTTCACCATCATTGATCATCAATAAAAATGGCTCGCCAAGAGTTTTAATTCGCTGCCGAAGCAAAATGAATATATAAGATTTAAAAGGAAGAAAATGAAAGAGATGCACTTGCAGTTGAAATACAGAGGTAGAACGAGTACAAATATCTGAGGAAAACTATGAAGTAACAAACTAAAAATACTAACGTCTGATTTTGTGCATCCTCATGCATGAAGTGACACACATGAATCAAACATTTACTTGCGCCGAGAAATTTCTCTTCCTCTGGAATCTGCAATGAGAAATTATAAAAGTGGAGAAATTGTTGATTTTAAAGATGAAAATATGGGGAAGCCAATTTTAAAGGAAAAAGTGTCGTAGCCTATGAAAGATACAGTTCTAACATGGAAAGCAACTAGCAAGATATTTTTTTTTTATGTGTACCACCTGAAAAATGAAAGCATTTATATACATAGACACACATATGTATAGAGATAGAAACAGACCTCCTCTGCTCGTAAAGTCCAACGATGTCATTTATTGTTGCGATCTTATCACTATTAGGAAATATCTGTAGGAACTTGGAGTTTCAGCAACTTAAAAAAATAAGCATAGAAGGCTAGACATAAGGAATTTCAAACATCCATTTGGAAACACAATATTCAATTTAACTAAGTGAAGAGCACAAGGGAAAAATACAAAACCTAGCAAGTATTGTGACTAAATTTCCATGTTGGAGTGCATATCTTCGACACGTCCAATTTGTGTGTAGTCAACCCATACAAGATTTTTCAGCATAAAATAAATTAAATTTAACTATTTAAGTTGGATTATTAAGTAAAAGTTTAGAAGAATATTATTTTGATATTAATATTACGAAACTAATGAATGAAACAAAAAGAAGATGCAATAATTCAGGACCTTATAGATCTTGTGCGATAATACTTCCAGCAACCTGAGCTGTGCATTTGGACAAGAAAGTTTCACCTGTTCAACGTAAACATTGCAATAGTTAAAAATCATATAATGCTATGTTACACGACAAATCTTAGAATTCTATGAAGACACACACGGACACTTCCGGTAATAACTTGTCAGCTGTATTACCTTCTCCTTGAGATGCTCAAGCACGTCACCGACAGTGCTTTCTTTTGGAAACCTAATACTGTGGGTTTCCAGCTATATATAGAAAACAAATAAGATATTTAGTGTTTGCTAAATATATACTAAATTTGCAAGTCTTGCATATGTATGCACTTGTATAGGAGCATAAAGTCTACTTATTAATGAATACTCACTTCAGAGTTTGCCGCATAGTTGAAAGCTAGTTTGAGGATTCTCAACTCTTGTAATTCTGGTAGAGGTATATCCACTACTTCAAAGTATAGAATATCAGAAAGCTGAGCAAGAAAGTAATGCTTTGTTAGTTTCACACCATCATCAAATGATATTAAGCAAATAATAGCATCAAATACCAAAATACTTCAATAGGTAAAACCTTTTGTAGTGAAACAAATAAAACGGGCTAGGAAAGTAATTAATTATGCTTTGTTCAGGCAATTAATGTATACAATAGTCAATATGAGGCCCAACATCGTTTATGTGATAAAAGGGACCATTTCAAGGAGGCCAAATGAAAAGAGAGAAAATAAAAGAGAAGTCAAAGAGGAATAAAGCACACAAACATAGAACTTACACTAAGATAACAAGAAACAAGGAGCAAGAGAGGGAGAAATAGAAAGAGCGAGGAATTGCAAAGAATCATGGAAGATAATATGATGAGATCTTTTGGGAATTTATCCACAATGTGATGAACCCAAATAAAACAGTAACTACAGAGATAATGGTGGATTTGATAACCCTTATACAATAATTCCAGATCAAATGAAACCCAAGTTAGAGTTGTATGAATCCATACTTGGTCGTAATGCAGCAGCATCTCTAACTAGTTTTCTACTCCTCGATATGTGATAGGATGAGCTTTTTGTCGCTGAGAGTAGATATTGTGTAATGTAAGCCATAGTTTGGATGGATCATCAACTCTGAGTTGGTTCTCTACTCTCTTAACAACTTCATCATATAAATCAAGGTTTGACCTTCACAATTAGTGAAATTTGAATAGCAATGTTAAGTGGATCAATATTATCAATCATAACATAGAACATTACATTCTAGAATTAAAAGTTTGTCTTTTATTGAACTCACAGTTGTAAACAAAATTCATTCTTTTCAGACCTTTCCAAGGAGCGAAAGTGGATAACCTGCAGAATTACAAACCAAAAAAGTTAGGATATATTAGATGAAGGGTAGAAGCATCACGTCATTGCTTTAACAAGATGGTAGTTACGGGGAAAAATAATACTATTAGGCTTAGAACCATTATTTTGGGGTCACTCAATGGAAATAGACTTTATAAATGGGATACATTGAGTCACTAATAGTCTCCAGGTATGCACACACGCACATGCACACTAAGATAATGGAAACCAAGACCAGGTGCTAGAGAAAGACCAAAACTTTTAAACTGTCGTGGAAGATAATATGATGAGATCACTTGATAATATTATACACCGATATGATTCATTATTTCTCGGAGGTGACAATGTACAAAATTTATATTTTGTATATTTTTAAGCAAACAATAGCATCAAATTTATATTCTGTTGAGAAACAATTAATAGCGGCTAGGAAAGCAATTAATTATGCTTTGTTCAGGCAATTAACGTATACAGTAGTCACTATGAGGCACAACATCGACTATGTGATAAAAGGGACCATTTCAAAGAGGAGAAATGCAAAGAGAGAAAATAAAAGAGAAGTCGAAGAGCAATAAAGCACACAAACATAGGAATCACACTAAGATAACGAGAAACAAGTAGCCAGAGAGGGAGAAATAGAAAGAGCGAGGAATTTCATAGAATCATGGAAGAAAATATGATGAGATCGGTTGGGAATTTATCCACAAAGTGATGAACCCAAATAAAACAATAACTACAGAAGTAATGGTGGATTTGAAAACCCTTATACTATAATATCAGATCTAATGAACCCTGACTTAGAGTTGTATGAATGCGTACTTGGTCGTAATGAAGCAGCATCTCTAACAAGATTTCTACTCCTCGATACGTTATAGGATGAGCTTTTGGTCGCTGAAAGTAGATATTGTGTAATGTAAGCCGTAGTTTGGACGGATCATCGACTCTGAGTTGGTTCGCTACTCTCTTTGCAACTTCATCATATTAATCAAGCTTCAACCTTCACAATTAGTGAAATTTGAATAGCAGCGTTAAGTGGATCAATATTACCAATCATAATATAGGAAATTACACTATAGAATTAAAAACCTGTCTTTTATTGAACTTACAGTTGTAAACAAAATTCATCCTTTTCAGACCTTTCCAAGGAGCGAAAGTGGATAACCTGCAGAATTACAAACCAAAATAGTTAGGATATATTAGATGAAAGTTAGAAGCATCACGTCATTTCTTTAACAAGAAGGTAGTTACGGGGAAAAAGAATACTTTTAGGCTTACAACCATTATTTTGGGGTCACTGAATGGAAATAGACGTTATAAATGGGATACATTGAGTAACTAATAGTGTCCAGGTACGCACATGCACATGAACACTAAGATAATGGGAATCAAGACCAGGTGCAAGAGAAAGAGCAAAAATTTTAAAGAGTCGTGGAAGATAATATGATGAGATCGCTCGATAATATTATACACCGATATGATTCATTGTTTCTCGGAGGTGACAATGTACAAAATTTATATTTTGTATATTTTCAAGCAAATTATAGCATCAAATTTGTATTCTGTTGAGAAACAAGTAATAGCGGCTAGTAAAGCCATTAATTATGCTTTGTTCAGGCAATTAACGTATACAGTAGTCACTATAAGGCACAACATCGACTATGCGATAAAAGGGACCATTCCAAGGAGGAGAAATGAAAAGAGAGAAAATAAAAGAGAAGTCGAAGAGCAATAAAGGACATGAACAAAGGCATCACACTAAGATAACGAGAAACAAGAAGCCAAAGAGGGAGAAATAGAAAGAGTTAGGAATTAAAAAGAACCATGTTAGAAAATATGATGAGATCGGTTGGGAATTTATCTAAAAAGTGATTAACCCAAATAAAATAATAACAACAGAGATAATGGTGGATTTGAAAAACCCTTATACTATAATATCAGATCCAATGAACCCTAACTTAGAGTTGTATAAATGCGTACTTGGTCGTAATGCAGCAGCTTCTCTAACAAGTTTTTTACTCCTCGATATGTTATAGGATGAGCTTTTGGTCGCTGAGAGTAGATATTGTGTAATGTAAGCCGTAGTTTGGACGTATCATCGACTTTGAGTTGGTTCGTTACTCTCTTAGCAACTTCATCATATGAATCAAGCTTTGACCTTCACAATTAGTGAAATATTAATAGCAGCATTAAGTGGATCAATATTACCAATCATAACATAGGAAATTACACTCTAGAATTAAAAATCTGTCTTTTATTGAACTCACAGTTGTAAACAAAATTCATCCTTTTCTGGCCTTTCCAATGAGCGAAAGTCGATTACCTGGATAATTACAAACCAAAAAAGTCAAGATATATTAGATGAAACTTAGAAGCATCACATCATTGCTTTAACAAGAAGGTAGTTACGGGGAAAAAGAATACTTTGAGACTTAGAACCATTATTTTGAGGTCACTGAACGGAAAATGACGTTATAAATGCGATACATTGAGTAACTAAGAGTGTCCAGGTACGCACATACACATGCACACTTAGATAATGGGAATCATGACCAGGTGAAAGAGAAATAGCAAAAATTTTAAAGAGTCGTGGAAGATAATATGATGAGATCGCTCGACAATATTATACACCGATATGATTCATTGTTTCTTGGAGGTGACAATCTACAAAAATTATATTTTGTGAAGAAAATATGATGAGATCGGTTGGAAATTTATCGACAAAGTGATTAACCCAAATAAAATAATAACAACTAATGGTGGAGTGGATTTGAAAACCCTTATACTATAATATAAGATCAAATGAACCCTGACTTAGAGTTGTATA
>NW_011628056.1:333478-358568 GCF_000512975.1 Sesamum indicum | reverse complement strand
AAGTTTTTTACTCCTCGATATGTTATAGGATGAGCTTTTGGTTGCTGAGATATTGTATTGTGTAATGTAAGCCGTAGTTTGGACAGATCATCGACTCTGAGTTGGTTCGCTACTCTCTTAGCAACTTCATCATACGAGCTTTGACTTGACTTTCACAATTATTGAAATTTGAATAGCAGCGTCAAGTGGATCAATATTACCAATCATAACATGGGAAATTACACTCCAGAATTAAAAATCTGTCTTTTATTGAACTCACAGTTGTAAAGAAAATTCATCCTTTTCTGGCCGTTCCAATGAGCGAAAGTCGATAACCTGGATAATTACAAACCAAAAAAGTCAAGATATATTAGATGAAACTTAGAAGCATCACATCATTGCTTTAACAAGAAGTTAGTTACGGGGAAAAAGAATACTTTTAGACTTAGAACCATTATTTTGAGGTCACAGAACGGAAATAGACGTTATAAATGGGATACATTGAGTAACTAATAGTGTCCAGGTACGCACATGCACATGTACACTAAGATAATGGGAATCAAGACCAGGTGCAAGAGAAAGAGCAAAAATTTTAAAGAGTCGTGGAAGATAATATGATGAGATCGCTCGATAATATTATACACCGATATGATTCATTGTTTCTCGGAGGTGACAATGTACAAAATTTATATTTTGTATATTTTTAAGCAAATAATAGTATCAAATTTATATTCTGCTGAGAAACAAATAATAGCGGCTAGGAAAGCAATTAATTAGGGTTTGTTCAGGCAATCGACGTATACAATAGTCACTATGAGGCACAAAATCGACTACATGATAAAAGGGACTATTCCCAGGAGGAGAAATGCAAAGTGAGAAAATATAAGAGAAGTCGACGAGCAATAAAGGACACAAACATAGTCATCACACTAAGATAACGAGAAACAAGAAGCCAGAGAGGGAGAAATAGAAAGAGTGAGGAATTACAAAGAAACTAAGATAACGAGAAACAAGAAGCCAGAGAGGGAGAAATAGAAAGAGTGAGGAATTACAAAGAATCATGGTAGAAAATATGATGAGATCGGTTGGGAATTTATCCACAAAGTGATTAACCCAAATAAAATAATAACTACAGATATAATGGTGGATTTGAAAACCCTTATACTATAATATAAGATCAAATGAACCCTGACTTAGAGCTGTATAAATGCGTACTTGGTCATAATGCAGCAGCATCTCTAACAAGTTTTTTACTCCTCGATATGTTATAGGATGATCTTTTGGTCGCTGAGAGTAGATATTGTGTAATGTAAGCCGTAGTTTGGACGGATCATCGAGTTTGAGTTGGTTCGCTACTCTCTTAGCAACTTCATCATATGAATCAAGCTTTGACTTTCACAATTAGTGAAATATTAATACCAGCGTTAAGTGGATCAATATTACCAATCATAACATAGGAAATTACACTCTAGAATTAAAATTCTGTCTTTTATTGAACTCACAGTTGTAAACAAAATTCATCCATTTCTGGCCTTTCCAATGAGCGAAAGTCGATAACCTGGATAATTACAAACCAAAAAAGTCAAGATATATTAGATGAAACTTAGAAGCATCACATCATTGCTTTAACAAGAAGTTAGTTACGGGGAAAAAGAATACTTTTAGACTTAGAACCATTATTTTGAGGTAACTGAACGGAAATAGACGTTATAAGGAAATTGACGTTATAAATGCGATACATTGAGTAACTAATAGTGTCCAGGTACGCACATGCACATGCACACTAAGATAATGGGAATCATGACCAGGTGCAAGAGAAATAGCAAAAATTTTAAAGAGTCGTGGAAGATAATATGATGAGATTGCTCGATAATATCATACACCGATATGATTCATTGTTTCTTGGAGGTGACAATCTACAAAATTTATATTTTGTATATTTTTAAGCAAATAATAGTATCAAATTTATATTCTGCTGAGAAACAAATAATAGCGGCTCGGAAAGAAATTAATTAGGCTTGGTTCAGGCAATCGACGTATACAGTAGTCACTATGAGGCACACCATCGACTACATGATAAAAGGGACCATTCCAAGGAGGAGAAATGCAAAGAGAGAAACTAAAAGAGAAGTCGACGAGCAATAAAGGACACAAACATAGGCATCGCACTAAGATAACGAGAAAGAAGAAGCCAGAGAGGGAGAAATAGAAAGTGTGAGGAATTACAAAGAATCATGGAAGAAAATATGATGAGATCGGTTGGGAATTTATCCACAAAGTGATTAACCCAAATAAAATAATAACTACAGAGATAATGGTGGATTTGAAAACTCTTATACTATAATATCAGATCAAATGAACCCTAACTTAGAGTTGTATAAATGCGTACTTGGTCGTAATGCGGCAGCATCTCTAACAAGTTTTGTACTCTTCGATATGTTATAGGATGAGCTTTTTGTCGCTGAGAGTAGATATTGTGTAATGTAAGCCGTAGTTTGGACGGATCATCGACTCTGAGTTGGTTCGCTATTCTCTTAGCAACTTCATCATATGAATCAAACTTTGACCTTCACAATAAGTGAAATTTGAATAGCAGCATTAAGTGGATCAATATTACCAATCATAACATAGGAAATTACACTCTAGAATTAAAAATCTGTCTTTATTGAACTCACAGTTGTAAACAAAATTCATCCTTTTTTGGCCTTTCCAATGAGCGAAAGTCGATAACCTGGATAATTACAAACCAAAAAAGTCAAGATATATTAGATGAAACTTAGAAGCATCACATCATTGCTTTAACAAGAAGTTAGTTATGGGCAAAAAGAATACTTTTAGACTTAGAACCATTATTTTGAGGTAACTGAACGGAAATAGACGTTATAAATGGGATACATTGAGTAACTAATAGTGTCCAGGTACGCACATGCACAGTAACTAATAGTGTCCAGGTACGCACATGCACATGCACACTAAGATAATGGGAATCATGACCAGGTGCAAGGGAAAGAACAAAAATCTTAAAGAATCGTGGAAGATAATATGATGAGATCGATCAATAATATTATACACCGATATGATTCATTGTTTCTAGGAGGTGAATATCTACAAAATTTATATTTTGTATATTTTTAAGCAAATAATAGTATCAAATTTATATTCTGCTGAGAAACAAATAATAGTAGCTAGGAAAGCAATTAATTAGGCTTGGTTCAGGCAATCGACATATATAGTAGTCACTATGAGGCACAACATCGACTACATGATAAAAGGGACCATTCCAAGGAGGAGAAATGCAAAGAGAGAAAATAAAAGAGAAGTCGACGAGCAATAAAGGACACAAACATAGGCATCACACTTAGATAACGAGAAACAAGAAGCCAGAGAGGGAGAAATAGAAAGTGTGAGGAATTACAAAGAATCATGGAAGAAAATATGATGAGATCGGTTGGGAATTTATCCACAAAGTGATTAACCTAAATAAAATAATAACTACAGAGATAATGGTGGATTTGAAAACCCTTATACTATAATATCAGATCAAATGAACCCTGACTTAGAGTTTTATAAATGCGTACTAGGTCGTAATGCTGCAGCATCTCTAACAAGTTTTGTACTCTTCGATATGTTATAGGATGAGCTTTTGGTCGCTGAGAGTAGATATTGTGTAATGTAAGCCGTAGTTTGGACAGATCATCGACTCTGAGTTGGTTCGCTACTCTCTTAGCAACTTCATCATACGAATCAAGCTTTGACTTTCACAATTAGTGTAATATGAATAGCAGCGTTAAGTGGATCAATATTACCAATCATAACATAGGAAATTACACTCTAGAATTAAAAATCTGTCTTTTATTGAACTCACAGTTGTAAACAAAATTCATCCTTTTCTGGCCTTTCCAATGAGCGAAAGTCGATAACCTAGATAATTACAAGCCAAAAATGTCAAGATATACTAGATGAAACTTAGAAGCATCACATCATTGTTTTAACAAGAAGTTAGTGACGGGGAAAAAGAATACTTTTAGACTTAGAACCATTATTTTGAGGTCACTGAACGGAAATAGACGTTATAAATGGGATATATTGAGTAACTAATAGTGTCCAGGTACGCACATGCATATGCACACTAAGATAATGGGAATCATGACCAGGTGCAAGAGAAAGAACAAAAATTTTAAAGAGTCGTGGAAGATAATATGATGAGATCGCTCGATAATATTATACACCGATATGATTCATTGTTTCTCGGAGGTGAATATCTACAAAATTTATATTTTGTATATTTATAAGCAAATAATAGTATCAAATTTATATTCTGCTGAGAAACAAATAATAGCGGCTAGGCAAGCAATTAATTAGGCTTTGTTCAGGCAATCGACGTATACAATAGTCACTATGATGCACAACATCGACTACATGATAAAAGGGACCATTCCAAGGAGGAGAAATGCAAAGAGAGAAAATAAAAGAGAAGTCGACGAGCAATAAAGGACACAAACATATGCATCACACTAAGATAACAAGAAACAAGAAGCCAGAGAGGGAGAAATAGAAAGAGTGAGGAATTACAAAGAATCATGGAAGAAAATTGGATGAGATCGGTTGGGAATTTATCCACAAAGTTATTAACCCAAATAAAATAATAACTACAGATATAATGGTGGATTTGAAAACCCTTATACTATAATATCAGATCAAATGAACCCTGACTTAGAGTTGTATAAATGCGTACTTGGTCATAATGCAGCAGCATCTCTAACAAGTTTTTTACTCCTCGATATGTTATAGAATGAGCTTTTGGTCGCTGAGAGTAGATGTTGTGTAATGTAAGCAGTAGTTTGGACAGATCATGGACTCTGAGTTGGTTCGCTACTCTCTTAGCAACTTCATCATATGAATCAAACTTTGACCTTCACAATAAGTGAAATTTGAATAGCAGCATTAAGTGGATCAATATTACCAATCATAACATAGGAAATTACACTCTAGAATTAAAAATCTGTCTTTTATTGAACTCACAGTTGTAAACAAAATTCATCCTTTTTTGGCCTTTCCAATGAGCGAAAGTCAATAACCTGGATAATTACAAACCAAAAAAGTCAAGATATATTAGATGAAACTTAGAAGCATCACATCATTGCTTTAACAAGAAGTTAGTTACGGGGAAAAGGAATACTTTTAGACTTAGAACCATTATTTTGAGGTCACTGAACGGAAATAGACGTTATAAATGGGATACATTGAGTAACTAATAGTGTCCAGGTACGCACATGCACATGCACACTAAGATAATGGGTATCATGACCAGGTGCAAGAGAAAGAACAAAAATCTTAGAGAATCGTGGAAGATAATATGATGAGATCGATCGATAATATTATACACCGATATGATTCATTGTTTCTCGGAGGTGAATATCTACAAAATTTATATTTTGTATATTTTTAAGCAAATAATAGTATCAAATTTATATTCTGCTGAGAAACAAATAATAGTGGCTAAGAAAGCAATTAATTAGGCTTGGTTCAGGCAATCGACGTATACAGTAGTCACTATGAGGCACAACGTCGACTACATGATAAAAGGGACCATTCCAAGGAGGAGAAATGCAAAGAGAGAAAATAAAAGAGAATTCGAAGAGCAATAAAGGACACAAATATAGGCATCACACTAAGATAACGAGAAACAAGAAGCCAGAGAGTGAGAAATAGAAAGTGTGAGGAATTACAAAGAATCATGGAAGAAAATATGATGAGATCGGTTGGGAATTTATCCACAAAGTGATTAACCTAAATAAAATAATAACTACAGAGGAAATGGTGGATTTGAAAACCCTTATACTATAATATCAGATCAAATGAACCCTGACTTAGAGTTTTATAAATGCGTACTAGGTCGTAATGCGGCAGCATCTCTAACAAGTTTTGTACTCCTCGATATGTTATAGGATGAGCTTTTGGTCGGTGAGAGTAGATATTGTGTAATGTAAGCCGTAGTTTGGACAGATCATGGACTCTGAGTTGGTTCGCTACTCTCTTAGCAACTTCATCATATGCATCAAGCTTTGACCTTCACAATAAGTGAAATTTGAATAGCAGCATTAAGTGGATCAATATTACCAATCATAACATAGGAAATTACACTCTAGAATTAAAAATCTGTCTTTTATTGAACTCACAGTTGTAAACAAAATTCATCCTTTTCTGGCCTTTCCAATGAGCGAAAGTCGATAACCTAGATAATTACAAGCCAAAAATGTCAAGATATACTAGATGAAACTTAGAAGCATCACATCATTGCTTTAACAAGAAGGTAGTTACGGGGAAAAAGAATACTTTTAGACTTATAACCATTATTTTGAGGTCACTGAACGGAAATAGACGTTATAAATGCGATACATTGAGTAACTAATAGTGTCCAGGTACGCACATGCACATGCACACTAAGATAATGGGAATCATGACCAGGTGCAAGAGAAATAGCAAAAATTTTAAAAGAGTCGCGAAGATAATATGATGAGATCGCTCGATAATATTATACACCGATATGATTCATTGTTTCTCGGAGGTGAATATCTACAAAATTTATATTTTGTATATTTATAAGCAAATAATAGTATCAAATTTATATTCTGCTGAGAAACAAATAATAGCGGCTAGGAAAGAAATTAATTAGGCTTGGTTCAGGCAATCGACGTATACAGTAGTCACTATGAGGCACAACATCGACTACATGATAAAAGGGACCATTCCAAGGAGGAGAAATGCAAAGAGAGAAAATAAAAGAGAAGTCGACGAGCAATAAAGGACACAAACATAGGCATCACACTAAGATAACGAGAAACAAGAAGCCAGAGAGGGAGAAATAGAAAGTGTGAGGAATTACAAAGAATCATGGAAGAAAATATGATGAGATGGGTTGGGAATTTATCCACAAAGTGATTAACATAAATAAAATAATAACTACAGAGATAATGGTGGATTTGAAAACCCTTATACTATAATATCAGATCAAATGAGAGAAAATAAAAGAGAAGTCGACGAGCTATAAAGGACACAAACATAGGCATCACACTTAGATAACGAGAAACAAGAAGCCAGAGAGGGAGAAATAGAAAGTGTGAGGAATTACAAAGAATCATGGAAGAAAATATGATGAGATCGGTTGGGAATTTATCCACAAAGTGATTAACCTAAATAAAATAATAACTACAGAGATAATGGTGGATTTGAAACCCTTATACTATAATATCAGATCAAATGAACCTTGACTTAGAGTTGTATAAATGCGTACTTGGTCGTAATGCAGCAGCATCTCTAACAAGTTTTGTACTCTTCGATATGTTATAGGATGAGCTTTTGGTCGGTGAGAGTAGATATTGTGTAATGTAAGCCGTAGTTTGGATGGATCATCGACTCTGAGTTGGTTCTCCTACTCTCTTAGCAACTTCATCATATGAATCAAGCTTTGACCTTCACAATAAGTGAAATTTGAATAGCAGCATTAAGTGGATCAATATTACCAATCATAACATAGGAAATTACACTCTAGAATTAAAAATCTGTCTTTTATTGAACTCACAGTTGTAAACAAAATTCATCCTTTTCTGGCCTTTCCAATGAGCGAAAGTCGATAACCTGGTTAATTACAAACCAAAAAAGTCAAGATATATTAGATGAAACTTAGAAGCATCACATCATTGTTTTAACAAGAAGTTAGTTACGGGGAAAAAGAATACTTTTAGACTTAGAACCATTATTTTGAGGTCACTAAACGGAAATAGACGTTATAAATGGGATATATTGAGTAACTAATAGTGTCCAGGTACGCACATGCACATGCACACTAAGATAATGGGAATAATGACCAGGTGCAAGAGAAAGAACAAAAATTTTAAAGAGTCGTGGAAGATAATATGATGAGATTGCTCTATAATATTATACACCGATATGATTCATTGTTTCTCGGAGGTGAATATCTACAAAATTTATATTTTGTATATTTTTAAGCAAACAATAGTATCAAATTTATATTCTGCTGAGAAACAAAATAATAGCGGCTAGGCAAGCAATTAATTAGGCTTTGTTCAGGCAATCGACGTATACAATAGTCACTATGAGGCACAACATCGACTACATGATAAAAGGGACCATTCCAAGGAGGAGAAATGCAAAGAGAGAAAATAAAAGAGAAGTCGACGAGCAATAAAGGACACAAACATAGGCATCACACTAAGATAACGAGAAACAAGAAGCCAGAGAGGGAGAAATAGAAAGAGTGAGGAATTACAAAGAATCATGGAAGAAAATATGATGAGATCGGTTGGGAATTTATCCACAAAGTGATGAACCCAAATAAAATAATAACTACACAGATAATGGTGGATTTGAAAACCCTTATACTATAATTTCTGATCAAATGAACCCTAACTTAGAGTTGTGTAAATGCGTACTTGGTCGTAATGCGGCAACATCTCTAACAAGTTTTGTACTCCTCGATATGTTATAGGATGAGCTTTTGGTCGCTGACAGTAGATATTGTGTAATGTAAGCCGTAGTTTGGACGGATCATCGACTCTGAGCTGGTTTGCTACTCTCTTAGCAACTTCATCATACGAATCAAGCTTTGACTTTCACAATTATTGAAATTTGAATAGCAGCGTCAAGTGGATCAATATTACCAATCATAACATGGGAAATTACACTCCAGAATTAAAAATCTGTCTTTTATTGAACTCACAGTTGTAAAGAAAATTCATCCTTTTCTGGCCGTTCCAATGAGCGAAAGTCGATAACCTGGATAATAACAAACCAAAAAAGTCAAGATATATTAGATGAAACTTAGAAGCATCACATCATTGCTTTAACAAGAAGTTAGTTACGGGGAAAAAGAATACTTTTAGACTTAGAACCATTATTTTGAGGTCACTGAACGAAAATAGACTTTATAAATGGTATATATTGAGTAACTAATAGTGTCCAGGTACGCACATGCACATGCACACTAAGATAATGGGAATCATGACCAGGTGCAAGAGAAAGAGCAAAACTCTTAAAGAGTCGTGGAAGATAATATGATGAGATTGCTCGATAATATTATACACCAATATGATTCATTGTTTCTCGGAGGTGACAATGTACAAAATTCATATTTTGTATATTTTTAAGCAAATAATAGTATCAAATTTATATTCTGCTGAGAAACAAATAATAGCGGCTAGGAAAGCAATTAATTAGGCTTTGTTCAGGCAATCGACGTATACAGTAGTCACTATGAGGCACAACATCGACTACATGATAAAAGGGACCATTCCAAGGAGGAGAAATGCAAAGAGATAATATAAAAGAGAAGTCGAAGAGCAATAAAAGACACAAACATAGGCATCACACTAAGATAACGAGAAACAAGAAGCCAGAGAGGGAGAAATAGACAGAGCGAGGAATTACAAAGAATCATGGAAGAAAATATGATGAGATCGGTTGGGAATTTATCCACAAAGTGATGAACCCAAATAAAATAATAACTACAGAGATAATGGTGGATTTGAAAACCCTTATACTATAATAACAGATCAAATGAACCCTGACTTAGAGTTGTATAAATGCGTACTTGGTCGTAATGCGGCAGCATCTCTAACAAGTTTTGTACTCCTCGATATGTTATAGGATGACCTTTTGGTCGCTGAGAGTAGATATTGTGTAATGTAAGCCGTAGTTTGGACGGATCATCGACTCTGAGTTGGTTCTCTACTCTCTTAGCAACTTCATCATATGAATCAAGCTTTGACCTTCACAATTAGTGAAATTTTAATAGCAGCGTTAAGTGGATCAGTATTACCAATCATAACATAGGAAATTACACTCTTGAATTAAAAATCTGTCTTTTATTGAACTCACAGTTGTAAACAAAATTCATCCTTTTCTGGCCTTTCCAATGAGCGAAAGTCGATAACTTGGATAATTACAAACCAAAAAAGTCAAGATATATTAGATGAAACTTAGAAGCATCACATCATTGCTTTAACAAGAAGTTAGTTACGGGGAAAAAGAATACTTTTAGACTTAGAACCTTTATTTTGAGGTCACTGAACGAAAATAGACGTTATAAATGGGATACATTGAGTAACTAATAGTGTCCAGGTACGCACATGCACATGCACACTAAGATAAGGGGAATCATGGCCAGGTGCAAGAGAAAGAGCAAAAATTTTAAAGAGTCGTGGAAGATAATATGATGAGATTGCTCGATAATATTATACACCGATATGATTCATTGTTTCTTGGAGGTGAAAATCTACAAAACTTATATTTTGTATATTTTTAAGCAAATAATAGTAGCAAATTTATATTCTGCTGAGAAAAAAATAATAGCGTCTAGGAAAGCAATTAATTATTGTTTGTTCAGGCAATTAACGTATACAGTAGTCACTATGAGGCACAACATTGACTATACAAGAAAAGGGACCATTCCAAGGAGGAGAAATGCAAAGAGAGAAAATAAAAGAGAAGTCGAAGAGCAATAAAGGATACAAACATAGGCATCACACTATGATAACGAGAAACAAGAAGCCAGAGAGGGAGAAATAGAAAGAACGAGGAATTTCAAAGAATCATGCAAGAAAATATTATGAGATCGGTTGTGAATTTATCCACAAAGTGATGAACCGAAATAAAATAATAACTACAGAGATAATGGTGGATTTGAAAACCCTTATAGTATAATATCAGATCAAATGAACCCTGACTTAGAGTTGTATGGAGTTGTAGTAATGCAGCAGCATCTCTAACAAGTTTTCTGCTCCTCGATATATTATAAGATGAGATTTTGGTTGCTGAGAGTAGATATTGTGTAATGTAAGCCGTAGTTTGGACGGATTATCGACTCGGAGTTGGTTCGCTACTCTCATAGCATCTTCATAATATGAATCAAGCTTTGACCTTCACAATTAGTGAAATTTGAACACTAGCGTTATGTGGATCAATATTACCAATCATAACATAAAAAATTACACTCTAGAATTAAAAATCTATCTTTTATTGAACTCACAGCTGTAAACAAAATTCATCCTTTTCTGGCCTTTCCAAGGAGCGAAAGTCAATAACCTGAAAAATTACAAACAAAAAAAGTCAGGATATATTAGATGAAAGTTAGAGGCATCACATCATTGCTTTAGCAAGAAGGTAGTTAAGGGGACAAAGGATACTTTTAGACTTAGAACCTTTATTTTGGGGTCACTAAAAGGAAATACACGTCATAAATGGGATACATTGAGTAACTAATAGTGTCCAGGTATGCACACGCACATGCACACTAAAATAATGAGAATAAAGACCAGGTGCAAGAGCAAGAGAAAAAATTCTAAAGAGTCGTGGTAGATAATACGATGAGATCATTCGATAATATTATACACCGATATGATTCATTGTTTCTCGGAGGTGACAATGTACACATTTTATATTTTCTATATTTTTAAGCAAATAATAGCATCAAATACCAGAATACTTTAATAGGTAAAACCTTTTGTAGAGATACAAAATAATATGGGCTAGGAAGGTAATTAATTATGCTTTGTTCATGCAATAAACATATACAATAGTCCATATGAGGCACAACATCAACTATGTGATAAAAGGGACCATTTCAAGGAGAAGAAATGCAAAGAGAGAAAATAAAAGAAAAGTCGAAGAGCAATAAAGAACACAAATATAGGCATCACACTAAGGTAACGAGAAACAAGGAGCTAGAGAGGGAGAAATAGAACAGCGAGGATTTTCAAAGAATCATGGAAGATAATATGATAAGTTTGGTTGGTAATTTATACACAAAGTGATGAACCCAAATAAAATAATAACTACAGAGATAATGGTGGATTTGAAAACCCTTGTACAATAATTTCAGATCAAATGAACCTTGACTTAGAGTTGTATGAATTCTTACTTCATCGTAATGCAGCAGCATCTCAAACAAGTTTTCTACTCCTCGATATGTTATAGGATGAGCTTTTAGTCGCTGAGAGTAGATATTGTGTAATGTAAGCCGTAGTTTGGACGGATCATCGACTCTGAGTTGGTTCGCTACTCTCTTAGCAACTTCATTATATGAATCAAGCTTCGACCTTCACAATTAGTGAAATTTGAATAGCAGTGTTAAGTGGATCAATATTACCAATCACAACATAGGAAATTACACTCTAGAATAAAAAGTCTACCTTTTATTGAACTCACAGTTGTACACAAAATTCATCCTTTTCAGGCCTTTCCAAGGAGAGAAAGTGGATAACATGCAGAATTACCATCCAAAAAAGTCAGGATATATTAGATGAAAGTTAGAAGAATCACATCATTGCTGTAACAAGAAGGTAGTTACGGTGAAAAAGAATACTTGTAGACTTAGAACCATTATTTTGGGGTCACTAAAAGGAAATAGACGTTATAAATGAGATACATTGAGTAACTAATAGTGTCCAGGTATGCAAACGCACATCCACACTAAGATAATGGGAGCAAGACCAGGTGCAAGTGAAAGAGAAAAAATTTTAAAGAGTCGTGGTAGATAATATGATGAGATCACTCGATAATATTGTACACCGATATGATTCATTGTTTCTCGGAGGTGGCAATGTATAAATTTTATATTTTGTATATTTTAAAGCAAATAATAGCATCAAATATCAAAATACTTCAATAGATAAAATGTTTTGTAGAAAAAAAATAATACGGGCTAGGAAAGTAATTAATTATGCTTTGTTTAGGCAATTAACGTATACAATAGTCAATATGAGGCGCATATTTTGTATATTTTAAAGCAAATAATAGCATCAAATACCAAAATACTTCAATAGATAAAATGTTTTGTAGAAAAAAAAATAATACGGGCTAGGAAAGTAATTAATTATGCTTTGTTTAGGCAATTAACGTATACAATAGTCAATATGAGGCGCAACATCTGTGATATGATAAAAGGGACCATTTCAAGTAGGAGAAATGCAAAGAGAGGAAAAAAAAGAGAAGTCAAAGAGCAAGAATGAACACAAACATACGTATCACACTAAGATAACGAGAAACAAGGAGCCAGAGAGGGAGAAATTGAAAGAGAGAGGATTTTCAAAGAATCATGGAAGATGATATGATGAGTTTGGTTAGGAATTTACCCACAAAGTGATGAACCCAAATAAAATTCAAATGAACCCCAACATACAGTTGTATGAATGTAAACTTGGCCGTAATGCAGCAGCATCTCTAACAAGTTCTCTACACCTCGATATGATCTCGGATGAGCTTTCGGAATCTGAGAGTAGATATTGTGTAATGTAAGTTGTAGTTTGGACAGATCATCGACTCCGAGTTGTTTTAATCAAGCTTTGATCTTCACAATTAGTGAAATTTGAATACCAGCGTTAAGTGGATCAATATTTCCAACCATAACATAGGAAATTACAATCTAGAATTAAAAGTTTGTCTTGTATTGAACTCACAATTGTAAACAAAATTCATCCTTTTCAGGCCTTTCCAAGGAGCGAAAGTGGATAACCTGCAGAATTACAAACCAAAAAAGTCAGAATATATTTGATGAAAGTTAGAAGCATCACATCATTGCTTTAACAAGAAGGTAGTTACGGGGAAAAAGAATATATTGGGGTCACTGAAAGGAAATAGACATTATAAATTGGATACATTGAGTAACTAATAGTGTCCAGGTCTGCACACGCACATGCACACTAAGATAATGGGAATCAAGACCAGGTGCAAGAGAAAGAGAAAAAATTTTAAAGAGTCGTGGAAGATAAGATGATAAGATCAATCAAAAATATTATACACTGATATGATTCATTCTTTCTCGGACGTGGCAATGTACAAATTTTATATTTTGTATATTTTTGAGCAAATAATAGCATCAAATACCAAACTACTTTAATAGGTAAAACATTTTGAAGAGAACCAAATAATATGGGCTAGGAAAGTAATTAATTATGCTTTGTTCAGGCAATTAACATATAAAATAGTCAATATGAGGCACAACATCGACTATGTGATAAAAGTGACCATTTTAAGGAGGAGAAATGCAAAGAGAGAAAATAAAAGAGAAGTCGAAGAGCAATAAAGAACACAAACATAGGCCACACACTAAGATAACGAGAAACAAAGAGCCAGAGAGGGAGAAATAGAAAGAGCGAGGAATTTCAAAGAAGCATAGAAGATAATATGATGAGTTCGGTTGGGAATTTATCCACAAAGTGATAAACCCAAATAAAACAATAACTACAGAGATAATGGTGGATTTGCAGACCCTTATACAATAATTTCAGATCAAATGAACCCCAACATAGAGTAGTATGAATGTAAACTTGGCCATAACGCAGCAGCATCACTAACAAGTTTTCTACACCTCGATATGTTCTAGGATGAGCTTTTGGTCTCTGAGAGTAGATATTGTGTAATGTAAGTTGTAGTTTGGACGGATCATCGACTCTGAGTTGGTTGTCTACTGTCTTAACAACTTCATCATATGAATCAAGCTTTGACCTTCACAATTAGTTACATTTGAATACCAGCGTTAAGTGGATCAATATTACCAATCATAACATAGAAAGTTAAACTCTAGAATTAAATGTTTGTCTTTTATTGAACTCATAGTTGTAAACAAAATTCTTCCTTTTCAGGCCTTTGCAAGGAGCGAAAGTGGATAACCTGTAGAATTACAAATCGAAAAAGTCAGGATATATTAGATGAAAGTTAGAAGCATCACATCATTGCTTTAACAAGAAGGTAGTTACGGGCAAAAAGAATACTTTTAGACTTAGAACCATTATTTTGGGGTCACTGAAAGGAAATAGATGTTATAAATGGGATACATGGAGTAACTAAGAGTGTCCAGGTTTGAACACGCACATGCACACTAAGATAATGGGAATCAAGATCAGGTGCAAGAGAAAGAGAAAAAATTTAAAGAGTCGTGGAAGATAAAATGATAAAATCACTCGAAAATATTATACACCGATATGATTCATTATATCTCGGAGGTGCCAATGTACAAATTTTATATTTTATATATTTTTAAGCAAATATTAGTATCAAATACCAAAACACTTCAATAGGTAAAACGTTTTGAAGAGAACCAAAAAATATGGGCTAGGAAAGTAATTAATTATGCTTTGTTCAGGCAATTAACGTATACAATAGTCAATATGAGGCACAACATCGACTATGTGATAAAAGTGATCATTTTAACGAGGAGAAATGCAAAGAGAGAAAATAATAGAGAAGTCGAAGAGCAATAAAGAACACAAACATAGGCCACACACTAAGATAACGATAAATAAGGAGCCAGAGAGGGAGAAATAGAAAGAGCGAGGAATTTCAAAGAAGCATAGAAGATAATATGACGAGTTCGGTTGGGAATTTATCCACAAAGTGATGAACCCAAATAAAACAATAACTACAGAGATAATGGTGGATTTGCAGACCCTTATACAATAATTTCAGATCAAATGAACCCCAACATAGAGTAGTATGAATGTAAACTTGGCCATAACGCAGCAGCATCACTAACAAGTTTTCTACACCTCGATATGCTCTAGGATGAGCTTTTGGTCTCTGAGAGTAGATATTGTGTAATGTAAGTTGTAGTTTGGACGGATCATCGACTCTGAGTTTGTTTGCTACTGTCTTAACAACTTCATCATATGAATCAAGCTTTGACCTTCACAATTAGTGACATTTGAATACCAGCGTTAAGTGGATCAATATTACCAATCATAACATAGGAAGTTACACTCTAGAATTAAATGTTTGTCTTTTATTGAACTCATAGTTGCAAACAAAATTCATCCTTTTCAGGCCTTTCCAAGGAGCGAAAGTGGATAACCTGCAGAATTCCAAATCGAAAAAGCCAGGACATATTAGATGAAAGTTAGAAGCATCACATCATTGCTTTAACAAGAAGGTAGTTACGGGGAAAAAGAATACTTTTAGACTTAGAACGATTATTTTGGGGTCACTGAAAGGAAATAGATATTATAAATGGGATACATGGAGTAACTAAGAGTGTCCAGGTATGAACACGCACATGCACACTAAGATAATGGGCATCAAGATCAGGTGCAAGAGAAAGGGAAAAAATTTAAAGAGTCGTGGAAGAAAAAATGATAAAATCACTCGAAAATATTATACACCGATATGATTCATTATATCTCGGAGGTGGCAATGTACAAATTTTATATTTTATATATTTTTAAGCAAATAATAGTATCAAATACCAAAACACTTCAATAGGTAAAACGTTTTGTAGAGAAAGAAATAATACGGGCTAGGAATGTAATTAATTATGCTTTGTTCAGGCAATTAACGTTTACAATAGTCAATATGAGGCACAACATCGACTATATGATAAAAGGGACCATTTCAAGGAGTAGAAATGCAAAGAGTGATAATAAAAGAGAAGTCAAAGAGCAATAAAGAACACAAAAATAGGCATCACACTAAGATAAGGAGAAACAAGGAACCAGAGAGGGACAAATAGAAAGAGCGAGGAATTTAAAAGAATCATGGAAGATAATATGATGAGTTCAGTTAGGAATTTATCCACAAAGTGATGAACCCAAATAAAACAATAACTACATAGATAATGGTGGAATTGAAAACCCTTATACAATAATTTCAGATCAAATGAACCCCGACTTAGAGTTGTATGAATGTGTACTTGGTCGTAATGCAGCAGCATCTCTAACAAGTTTTCTACTCCTCAATATTTTCTAGGATGAGCTTTTGGTCTCTGAGAGTAGATATTGTGTAATGTAAGCCGTAGTTTGGACGGATCATTGGCTCCGAGTTGGTTTGCTACTCTTTTAACAACTTCATCATATGAATCAAGCTTTGACCTTAACAATTAGTGAAATTTGAATAGCAGCGTTAAGTGGATCAATATTTCCAACCATAACATAGGAAATTAAAATCTAGAATTAAAAGTCTGTCTTTTATTGAACTCACAGTTGTAAACAAAATTCATCCTTTTCAGGCCTTTCCAAGGAGAAAAAGTGGATAACCTGCAGAATTACAAACCAAAAAAGTCAGGATATAGTTCATGAAAGTTAGAAGCATCACATCATTGCTTTAACAAGAAGGTAGTTACGGGGAAAAAGAATACTTTTAGACATAGAACCCTTATTTTGTGGTCACTGAAAGGAAAACAGATGTTATAAACGGGATACATTGAGTAACTAATAGTGTCCAGTTATGCACAAGCACATGCACACTAAGATAATGGGAATCAAGACCAGGTGCAAGAGAAAGAGAAAAAATTTAAAGAGAAGTGGTACATAATATGATCAGATCACTCGAAAATATTATACACCGATATGATTCATTGTTTCTCGGAGGTGGCAATGTACAAATTTTATATTTTTTATATTTTAAAGCAAATAATAGCATCAAATACCAAAAGACTTCAATAGGTAAAACGTTTTGTAGAGAAACAAATAATACGGGCTAGGAAAGTAATTAATTATGCTTTGTTCAGGCAATTAACGTATATAGTAGTCAATATGAGGCACAACATCGACTATGTGATAAAAGGGACCATTTCAAGGAGGAGAAATGCAAAGAGAGAAAATAAAAGAGAAGTCGAAGAGCAATAAAGAACACAAAAATAGGCATCACACTAAGATAACGAGACACAAGGAGCCAGAGAGAGACAAATAGATAGAGCGAGGAATTTCAAAGAATCATGGAAGATAATATGATGAAATCTGTTGGGAATTTATCCACAAAGTGATGAAACTAAATAAAAAAATAACTACAGCGATAATGGTGGATTTGAAAAACATTATACAATAATTTCAACTCAAATGAACCCCGACTTAGAGTTGTATGAATGCATACTTGGTCGAAATGCAGCAGCATCTCCAACACGTTTTCTACTCCTCGATATGATATAGGATGAGCTTTTTGTCGCTGAGAGTAGATATTGTGTAATGTAAGTCGTAGTTTGGATGGATCATCGACTCGGAGTTGGTTCGCTAGTCTCTTAACAACTTCATCATATGAATCAAGCTTTGAACTTCACAATTAGTGAAATTTGAATAGCAGCGTTAAGTGGATCAATATTACCAATCATGACATAGGAAATTACACTCTAGAATTAAAAGTCTGTCTTTTATTGAACTCACAGTTGTAAACAAAATTCAACCTTTTTAAGCCTTTCCCAGGAGCGAAAGTCGATAACCTGCAGAATTACAAACCAAAAAAGTCAAGATATATTAGATGAAAGTTAGAAGCATCACATCATTGCTTTAACAAAAAGGTAGTTACGGGAAAAAAAAATACTTTTAGACTTAGAACCATTATTTCTGGGTCACTGAAAGGAAATAGACGTTATAAATGAGATACATTGAGTAACTAATAGTGTACAGGTATGCAAACGCACATGCACACTAAGATAATGGGAATCAAGACTAGGTGCAAGAGAAAGAGCAAAAATTTTAAAGAGTCGTGGAAGATAATATGATGAGATCACTCGATAATATTATACACCGATATGATTCATTGTTTCTCAGAGGTGACAATGTACAAATAATATATTTTGTATATTCTTAAGCAAATAATAGCATCAAATACCAAAATACTTGTATAGGTAAAACCTTTTGTAGAGAAATAAATAATAGCGGCTAGGAAAGCAATTAATTACGCTTTGTCCAGGGAATTAACGTGTACAGTAGTCACTATGAGGCACAACATCGACTATGTGATAAAAGGAACCGTTTGGAGGAGGAGAAATGCAAAGAGAGAAAATAAAAGAGAAGTCGAAGAGCAATAAAGAACACAAACATAGGCATCACACTAAGATAACGAGATACAAGAAACCAGAGAGGGAGAAAAAGAAAGAGCGAGGAATTTCAAAGAATCATCGAAGATAATATGATAAGATCGATTGGAAATTTACACACAAAGTGATGAAATGGTGGATTTGAAAACCCTTATACAATAATTTTAGATCAAACGAACCCCGACTTAGAGTCGCATGATCGCGTACTTGGTCGTAATGCAGCAACATCTCTTACAAGTATTCTACTCCTCGATATGTTATAGGATGAGCTATTGGTCGCTGAGAGTAGATATTGTGTAATGTAAGCCGTAGTTTGGACGGATCATCAACTCCGAGTTGGATCATTAACAACTTCATCTTATGAATCAAGGTTTGACCTTCACAATTATTGAAATTTGAATAGCAGCATTAAGTGGATCTATATTACCAATCATAACATAGGAAACAACACTCTAGAATTAAAAGTCTGTCTTTTATAGAACTCACAGTTGTAAACAAAATTCATCCTTTTCAGGCGTTTCCATGGAGCGAAAGTGGATAACCTGCAGAATTACAAACCCAAATAGTCTGGATATATTAGATGAAAGTTAGAAGCATCACATAATTTCTTTAACAAGAAGGTAGTTACGGGGAAAAAGAATACTTTTAGACTTAGAACCATTATTTTGGGGTCACCGAAAGGAAATAGACGTTATAAATGGGATACGTTGAGTAACTAATATTGTCCAGGTATGCACACCCACATGCACACTAAGATAATGGGAACCAAGATCAGGTGCAAGAGAAAGAGCAAAAATTTTAAAGAGTCGTGGAGGATAATATGATGAGATCACTCGATAATATTATACATCGATATTATGCATTGTTTCTCGGAGGTGACAATGTACAAATTTTATATTTTGTATATTTTTAAGCAAATAATTGCATCAAATACCAAAATACTTCAATAGGTAAAACCTTTTGTAGAGAAACAAATAATACGGGCTAGGAAAGTAATTAATTATGCTTTGTTCAGGCACTTAACGTATACAATACTCAATATGAGGCACAGCATCGACTATGTGATAAAAGGAACCATTTGGAGGAAGAGAAATGCAAAGAGAGAAAATAAAAGAGAAGTCGAAGAGCAATAAAGAACACAAACATAGGCATCACATTAAGATAATGAGAAACAAGGAGCCAGAGAGGGAGAAATCAAAAGAGCGAGGAATTTCCAAGAATCATGGAAGATAATTTGATGAGATCTGTTGGTAATTTATCCACAAAGTGACGAACCCAAATAAAACAGTAACTACATAGATAATGGTGGATTTGAAAACCCTTATACAATAATTTCAGATCAAATCAACCCCGATGTAGAGTTGTATGAATGCGTACTTGGTCGTAATGCAGCAGCATCTCTAACAAGTTTTCTAGTCCTTGATATGTTATAGGATGAGCTTTTGGTCGATGAGAGTAGATATTGTGTAATGTAAGCCGCAGTTTGTATGGATCATCGACTCCGAGTTGGTTTGCTACTCTCTTAACAACTTCATCATATGAATCAAGCTTTGCCCTTCACAATTAGTGAAATTTGAATAGCAGCATTAAGTGGATCAATATTACCAATCATAACATAGAAAATTACTCTCTAGAATGAAAAGTTTGTCTTTTATTAAACTCACAGTTGTAAACAAAATTCATCCTTTTCAGAACTTTCCAAGCAGCGAAAGTGGATAACCTGCAGAATTACAAATATCGACTATGTGATTAAAGGGACCATTTCAAGGAGGAGAAATGCAAAGAGAGAAAATAAAAGAGAAGTCGAAGAGCAAAAAAGCACACTAACATAGGCATCACACGAGGATAACCAGAAACACGGAGTAAGAGAGGGAGAAATAAAAAGTGCGAGGAATTTCAAAGAATCATGGAAGATGATGAGATCTGTTGGGAATTTATCCACAAAGTGATGAACTCAAATAAAACAATAACTACAGAGATAATGGTGGATTTGGAAACCCTTATACAATAATTTCAGATCAATGAATAAAGAAAGAATAACAGAAAAATAGCAATACGAAAAGCAGTAAAGTAATTGGCTCAGGAGCCAAATCTGGTAACCGAATGCCCAAGCGCCACCATCGGCCTGCAACCCTCATGGTTGCAAAAAACCCACAAATCCACCATGACACAAAGATCTACAAATAGACCACTTAGGCTTCATTTAGAATCACTCAAAATTCCACTAAAAAGTTTCTCTCACACTCAGCAAATATTCTGACAAAGTATTTCACGAAAAGGGGTTTTAGTTTTTCTGTTGTTCTATCTCTTTAAAACCACAGAAGACCAATATATATATACACAGATAGAATACAGAGAATAGAGATAGAAAGAGGTCAGGTGATGAGAGATTTTCAAGAGCATTGGAAACTTGAGAGGAAACAAACAAGAGATAGAAAGGAGGGAGAGGAAGAGGCATCGGCTGAATAGTGGAAGAATAGGGTTAAGTAGAAGAGTAGAAGAAGGGTTGGGTCAGGTAATGGGCCGGGCAGTAAGTGGGCTGCCATCCAAGTTGTGGGGGGGGGGGGCATGGGCCAAAAAATCCAACAAAGTCATTGGATAATATAACATTATACACCAGAATGAATCATTCTATCTCGTAGAGACAATGTACTTGTTTTATATTTTCTATAATTTTAAGCAAATAAGTGCATCAGATATCCAAATACTTCAACAGGTAAAACTTTTTTATGAAACAAATAATATGGGCTGGGAAAGTAATTTAACTACGCTATCTTTAGATAGCTTATGCAATAGTTAATATGCAGCACATCACTGCGCATGTGATAAAAAGGACTATCTCAAGGAGGAGAAACATGTAGAGAAAAATAAAAGATAAGTTCGAGAGCAAGCAAGAACGCAAATGTCAAATATGGCAGTGCAATAAATGGGTTGTTCATCTTAAGAGATTTGCATCATAGGGAGCTTGCAATAGCAAGCTCCAATGTGGCAAATACGAGTCTCATCTATGTTAGCCGTCTTATTGCTATTTTGAAGTATAAAATTCAAGTAAAAACATAACAATTCATTTTCTAGGCACAAGATATTGGATAAGCATAAACTCGAGACAACTAAAGATATGGTTTTCAATCAAATGCAAAGCTACTATATGAAATCTAAAAAATTATAAATAACTATTGGTATTAAACTACAAAGGGAATCTACAGAAGAGAATTTGAGTGAGAATTAACTACTTGAAAGAATAACAAGGACAACTCTTGTAGAGATATACTCTCAAGGTTAGAAGGAAGTACGCGCGTGCATGCTCATCTGCACCTAGGTCCAGATGGAGGAACGTATAAAGTGAGTTTTGACATAAATGCACATCCGCATCTACGTCGGAAGAGAGGAAGACATGAAGTGAGCTTGACGTATTATCCGCATCTAGGTCCGGAGGAAGGAACCTAAACTTGTCGTAAATGCTCATCCACATCTAGGTTTGGAGGGAGGAAGACATGGAGTAAGTGTGACGTGCATGCTCATCCGCATCTAAGTTCAGGGGGAGGAAGGTGAGAAAAAGGTGAGCTTGTCTTGCATGGTAATCCGCATCTAGGTCTAGATGGTGTAACTGTGACGTACATGCTCATTCGCGTCTAACCCCGGAGGGAGGAAACTGAAAAAGTAGTGAGCATGATGTGCATGCTCTCCCGTGTTTAGGTTTGTAGGGCTTATTTGTCAAGCCTTCATGCTCGAGTCTTATGGCTTTACTCATCTATGTAGACGATTTGTATGCAGAGGTGTGTGTAAGAAGCGAGGATGAGTGTTGAGTAGAGCAAATAAAATCGTTCAACCAAGTAGGACATTGAGAAATTCTCATTACAGGTCCCTTTCTTGATGATATTGATTAGGTTAAGCGGTATCTTCACAAATTGTTCATTATTAAAGACATGGGAGATGCGAGGTACTTTCTTGGACTTGAAATCGCTCGTAGTGCTTCAGGACTTTATGTGGCACAGACGAAATATGCGATGGACATTATCAAGGAAACTGGGTTGGATCAAGCAAAATCTGCGTCTAGTCCATTTCCCTCTGGTTTGAAGTTGGCTGCTAGCTCTGGTCCCATTCTCCCGCGTCCTGATTCTTATCGAAGATTGGTTGGCCGATTACTTTATCTTGGCTTCACGCGACCGGATATTTCCTAATCAGTACAGCAGCTTAGTCACTACCTAAATCAACCTTGTGACTCGCATTGGAAGGCAGCATTGCCATGTGGTTCGTTATCTCAAGGGATCTCCCTCCAAAGGATTGTATTTTCTAACTAGTAATTCCTTGGCTCTTCGTGCATTCTGTGACGCCGATTGGGCGTGTTGCCCGGACTCTAGGCATTCTCTCACAGAATACTGTGTCTACCTTGGTGATGTGTTCGTATCGTGGAAAACCAAGAAGTAGTCACCATTTCTCGTTCCACTGCTGAGTCTGAATATAAGAGTTTGGATTCGACTGTTGGTGAACTTCGTTGGATGCCATACATTCTCTCCGATTTCAGCATTCCTATCTCACTGCCTATTTATTTGTTTTGTGATAATAAGGCCACGTTACATATTCTAGCTAAGCTGGTCTTCCACGAGCGTACGAAGCACCTCGAATTAGACTGTCATCTCGTTCGAAATGCCTTCAAGGATTGTTTTATTTCTCCTTCCTTTGTTCCTGGTTTTATGCAATTGGCTAATGTATTTAGCTCCAAGTTGGGCCTGGTGTCTATCGATCCCCATCCCACTTGTGGGGGGACTGTTGAGTTGATCATCTCCATTTGCAGCAGCAATGTAAGCAGCAACAACAGCTAAACTAACAACAGCAGTAGCTTGAGGAAGTAGACGCAGACATTGGCATTTTGGACACTGGATGAGATATTTTAATTAAATTGCATTTGGGAAACACGTCTTCTTTATTTTGTTTGTTCTATTACTTATGTGGCCTGCCTTGTCATTTATTCGAATTGTCATTGGGCCAGCTCTTTGCCCACATGGTTAGTTTGTTACATTGGCAGTTCGCTTATGTGGACGGAATACATATAAGTCAGGAGAGTCCTCGTTTTTATTGTAAAGCTTAAAGAACAGTAAAATGTCATCACTTTCTTTATCAGGGAGAGGGCCGGCGCAAAAATTCTTAATCATAGTACAAAAATTTAATAAGACCAATGATGTAAAGAAAGGCCTTCAAAGCTCATTTACTGCATACATTTGGAATTATCATGAAGTACATGAGCACGCTCTATTTGTCATCGTTGGGATTGTTACTTGATAACCTCTTTAAATGGCTGACCTACAATCATATAACAATCTGAAATGTTGATACAGTCATATAAGTACCCATGTAAGTAACTCCAAATTGGAAACGGTGTTGATCAAGATCAAAAGCAGAGCCAATCAACAAACCCTAATCACGCCTTCCACATATGTTTCTATCTGCAAGTTTCCTCTTTTGTTTTAATGCTTATATATTTTTAGTGTTACAGACATTTTATATAAATGGGATGATTATACAATCCTTCATTAAAATTTGATGTAATTATACATAAACTGTCTGTAGTTTGAAATATTACATTTAGCAACAATATCTTTTATTTTCATTCAACAATTTAATCCCTCTATTAGTCAAAATTCATAAAATTTTCTTATATATTAGTAAAAGATATTGGAATGGAAAACTATATTTATCCGCGAATGACTTACTACTTATTGTAGGTCAATAAATTTTTTTTGGCAAAACAACCTTTATAAGGGTGAAGATATACCTTCTCACATGCATTAGCGTGCGTGAAGATGTATAAGAGCAGTTTAAATAGAAAAAATTATTTGACCTACAATTCTTCAGTAATAAGCCAATCAAAGGTAAATCTGGATTTTTATTCAATTTTGTTCTGCTAATATTTGCACATTTGATGAATTTTAACTAACGGGAAGAACTATTTGTTAGATGATAATAAAATCAGAAGTACTAGATGTAATTTTCCAAATCACATAAAGTCTACGTATAATTATAACAAACTTAAAGAAAAGGCGGTCCAATTATCCCTAAATAAATACATATTTAATACTATAATGTAAAATATATTAGAATTTCGTTCAATGAATATCTTATTTTTTGAATTCTATTAAATAATCTGATAATTTAACTTATATATTTACTAAAGTTATGATTAATAAATGATTTAGTATTTTTTATGTTGTTCTATACATTGAGATATAATACTACTTGTTGTTCTATTTTATTTTACATAATTAACAAAATAATAATTTAAATTGCTATAGC
>NW_011628056.1:328163-333435 GCF_000512975.1 Sesamum indicum | reverse complement strand
ATTTGTAAGATAATCTTCTTTATAGTAATGAAAAATTCCAAGAAATACTGAATATTTTTTATATGTTTTATACTTTATTAATGAAATTTGTAAATTAGCAAGTTATGTATAAATATTTACATAATTTAATTTGTATCTTTACACATCTTTCCTAACTAAAATAATCTATTTTGTATAATTAGCATAAGTAAGAAGTTTTTAAAATTTAATATTTTGTATTAATCGATTAGTAAAAATATTTAAATATAATATTATTATACATTCAATTTCATATCAATTGCCATTATACTTTCATAATTAATTATTGCCATTATACTTTCATAATTTATTAACTACTTTTGATTAAGAAATGTGTATATATATAAAAGTATTTTTATGAATAAACATAAGGTAAATCTTTCTTTTGTTTGTGTAATATGTTTAATAAATATTCTTAAATACATTAATGTTTTAAAGTTATCTTCCCAATCAAAATTTTAAATTTTCTTAATAAATAACCTTGAGTTCGAACTTAGTTTTTCCTTTTCAAGCTATGTCGAGCCCGAACTTGAGTTTGAATCTTAAAATTTTGTCGAACTCATACCCTTACAATTACCCAAAAGAAAATAGAAAACACGAACCCAACACGACTCGAACTACATTTTCTATTATGATTCTTGTTGCATGTTCAATTTTGTTTCACATATACATATCACGTGTATAAAGATTATGTTATTAACTTTATCTAGGGAAAAGATTTTATACACGTCAAAATATATATGTGAAACTAAATAGAAGATGCAACAGGAGTAGAAAATCCAATGTGAACACAATCAGAAAAAACCGCATAATGAGGTGGCAAAAGTGATAAAAAATATAATTAAGACCATAAGATGTTTACGGTGTAGGACTCCTCTAGGAGTGTCAATGGCCGATTAGGATGATGAGTTTTATTTTGGCGCTTTCCCCATAGCCAAAAATGCTGGAAGCACACTGGTGCAAGAAATTCTCTGGCAATCTCTTCCTGTCAATCATCTTCTATCTTAGTATGGGAAAATAGCATTTTTCTTCCCATAAAATAAAGCCGTCCACTTTTGGTTCCATTGGCTATGGGACTATTACTTTTGGTTACTAAGTTTCAAAACTTAGCACTTTTAGTCTCATGACACATTTTTATTAGATAATTAACGAAAAAAACTACGTGATATTAAGTGAATGGGAACAAATGTGCTGTATTTTTAAGTTAAGACTACAGTGAGAATCATGTATCCAAGGGACCAAAAGTGTAAAGGCCTAACCACCACGTGTTTTTGTTAAAAATATCTAACAGAAAGGTGTAATGAGAACAAAAGTGTTGCTTTTCATACGTTACAGGGACAAAAGTGAGAATTCCATAACCAATGGGACAAAAAGTAGAAAGACCCTAAATTATGATACAAAAAATATTATTTTCCCAACATAGTACAAGTGACATAGTACAACTTTAATTACATTATGGATATTTAAGGAATAGTAGAATGCTAAATAGTTAAATTACTAACTTACTCGACGAAACAAGTTATTTTCCCGACATAGTACAAGTAACAACAACAACAACTATGTAGAAGAAATATCAATATAATTTACCTTTACAATCATGTACATATTAGCTTCTGCTTTTTTTTCCTTCTTTAGTTCTTTCTCTTTTTGCTCCCTCTTCAACCTCTCCTATAGGAACAAAAAAATTTACAAATCCGAAATATATAGAAAAAGGATAATAGGGTGTTTGGCTAAGCTTATAAGCACATGATCGAAATATTTTATAAGATGTGTTTAGAACCCTATAAGCTCTTGAGAACCATTTAGTAAATTTTGTTTTGGTTTTTTGAAGAGCTCATGAGATCCTAAGTAAGATGTTTTGGATCTTATAAGCTCTTTAAGAAAAGGTTAACTTCACCTATCTTGTTTTCAAAATATCTTATAAGTTCTTCAAATAATGTCCAAAAAACAAAAACACACTCATAATTTTGTTAGTATTTCAGTTTTAACCTTCATCTAATTTACATCCCCCCAAAACAAAATTATCTATTTGTATAATCTTGAATTCTAAGAGTTTGATTATTTTTTTGGTTGTTATTACAATATCATAAGCTTAAGGTGACTTATATTTTACTATTCAAACTACGCCCATTTTACACTTCGGTAGAGAATTTTTTTGTGTCAACTTACCATATCAACTTTGCAAAATTAGTACTTTGCCATATATGATTGTGCTTTTATTCATTTTATGCTGGAAGACCATTGCATATTGTGCATATGTGAAAAATAAGACATGATATTTTTTCAATAAAAACTTGATTGAGAAATAGTTATAAATGACAAAGTGTAAAATTTTGTAACATTAAGATGGTAAGTTGACACAAAAAAAATTTAGATGCCAATGTATAAAAACAGTCATAGTTCGGATGACAAAATATAATTAATCCAAACGCTTACTATATAACACTGTAATGTCATACAACCTCAAGTATCATATTTATCCAAATAATTTAAGAACTTGTTTTCAAAATAAGAATAAATATCTGTGAAATCTTAAAATATCCTATAAGATCTAGAAGCATAATATGTTTCAATTAAACTTAGCCAAACACCCTCTAAGTTTCTTTTGTAAAAGTAAAATTGACTTGAGCTGAGTTTTTATAAAACCTTAAGATGCTGAGAAATATCTCTGTCATCAATGTCGCACAGTATTTTATCCTTGTCACTTTCACGTATGTACACCAGCATATAGGCATTAGACTGCCTCGTAAACTTGAGGGGGGCATTATCTGGATTTGTTGTCATTACATGCTGTCAAGACATAAATGAAAAGGTAAGAAAGTATGAACAAGCTTTAACAAAAGTAGGAAAAATAAAAGGAAAACTTACTTCTTCTTTACCTGCATAAAGCTCGTCTAAAGCCTTTATTATGTCTTCTTTTGTCACTCGTTCATCATCGAATTTATACCTGAAACCATTCAGAATGATCTTCTTTATGTAGTTTGCAACGAGAGATTCCATATTCCTGTGTGGTGGGGATGTGTCTTTAGAGGGCTTCTACGTTGAATTCTCGCATGAACAAATCAACGAAAGAAAGTTCGAAGTAAATCAAGCAAAGGTAATCCTTGATTTACGTTTCTTGCATCTTCTAGTTTTAATTTTACCATAAGCCTTGTTTTAGTTTATTGCTTACTTAATTAACTACATCGAACGCCCAGGAACTCCAATGGTACACCCTTGGAACCATGACTTTATTGAATTTGATTTTTAATTTGTGAATTTTTATTTACCGCTTTCGCTTGTGCATTCTCGGGCCTATCCACTCGAATTTTTGTTGCTTTCAAGTGGTATCATTGCCCGATTCAATGTGAATAAGCATGATAACATGATTTTATTGCTTTTGAAGCATGTTATTCATTTTGCCTATTCTTGTCTAATTATACGAGAAAATTAACTTGTTGTTATAAACTTAGAGATTTTTAAGTTTATTAGCCTATCACACTTAATAGAATATAAAGAAAATAATATATGTATTTCTCCAAAATTACTTTATTATTCTCTCCAAAACTATTTACAAATGAAATACATGGTGGTATTTATAGACCACCAAAAATGTGGTTGCAAAATACACCATAAATCCTTATAATTACAAATCATAATGGGGGATACAAAAGGGTATAACATAATGGGTATTAACAAAGAATATGAAGAGGTGTATGCATTCATATATACATATTATATATAATACTCCCCCTTGAATGCATACCTCTTTATCATATACATCCTGCCTCGTTAAAAACCTTGCCTGGAAAAACCCAATGGGATAAAATCCAAGGCTAAGGAAAAGAGTACAGTTGTATAATCTCCCCCTCAATTGAAGCAGATATCGTTCAGGTGTCGCATGCCAATATTACGTACGAGTTGTTTGAACACCTTTGTTGGTAATGGCTTAGTAAAAAAATCTGCTAGTCTGACTTGATGAAATTTATTGAACTGATCTTTGCCTTCCACTTGAAGCTCGTGAGTGGAGAAAAATTTTGGTAATATGTGCTTGGTTCTGTCGCCTTTAATATAACCATCCTTGATTTGGGCGACGCACGCCGCATTGTCTTCATATATTAATGTGGGACATTTCTCGATTGATTGCAGTCCACATGATTCATGCACATAATGTATTAGTGATCTAAGCCATACACATTCACGCCCAGCCTCGTATAATGCAATTAATTCTGCATGATTTGATGAGGCGGTTACCAAAGTCTGTTTGGTTGAATTCCAGGAAATAGTAGTTCCACCATACATGAATACATATCCAGATTGAGATATAGTTTTATGTGGATCAGATAAATACCCCGCATCTGAATAACCAACTAATTTGGTTGTTTTGGCATCATCATGCCTTTCAAAATATAGTCCCATGTCACTTGTTCCACGTAAATAACGTAGAATTTGTTTAACACCATTCCAGTGTTTCTTTGTTGGTGTTGAACTATATTTTGCTAGTAGATTAACTGAAAATGCTATATCTGATCGGGTTATTATTAACAAGATACATCAATGCACCAATTGCACTGAGATATGGTACTTTTGGACCCAAAATCTCATCGTTATGTACTGGAGGACGGAAAGGATCTTTATTTACATCAAGCGATCGAACTACCATAGGTGTACTCAATGGATGAGCTTTGTCCATATGAAAGCGTTTAAGGACTTTTTTTATATAGTTCGATTGATGAATGAAAATTTCACCCTTAGTATGTTCGAAGTGCAAGCCGACACAATACTTTGTAGTGCCTAAATCTTTCATCTCAAACTCACTTTTTAAGTAATCAGCTGCTTGTCGAATCTCTTCAGGAGATCCAATAATATTCAAATCATCAACATGCACAACTATGATTACGAATACCGACTCTGTCCTCTTTATGAATAAACATGGATTTATTTGATTATGGAAAAATCGTTTCATTATTAAGTACTCACTAAGATGATTATACCACATACGTCCTGATTGTTTAAGTCTGTACAAGGACCTTTTCAATTTGATGGAGTACATACGACAAAACTTTGACTGTAATGCTTCAGGCATTTTTAATCCTTTTGGGATTCTCATATAGATATCTGTATCCAATGACCCATACAGATATGTAGTTACCACATCCATGAGCTGAATTTGCAGCTGTTCAATTACTGATAAACTGATAAAAAATCTAAGTGTGATTGCATCCACTATAGGTGAATATGTTTCAGTATAATCAATTCCGGGCTTTTGAGTAAT
>NW_011628056.1:326844-327940 GCF_000512975.1 Sesamum indicum | reverse complement strand
GCATCATTTTCATCTTTATCCATGATTTGGACGGCTACAGAACAGGCAAAAATATAATTCATTTCAATTTCTTTTCGATACCAACCTAAACTGTTATGAGCATAATTAATAGACATCTCGTAACTGTCCTCGAGTTCTTGCTCATTACTTTTAGAGTCTTAAGATAAAACCGCTTTAGGAATTTTATCCTTAGAGGCACTAGTGGTCACATTCATATCGTGATTAACTGAAACGATTTGTTCCTTTCTCTTTCGAGTATTTGCATCTTTAGAGCCAGGTGGTCTACCACGCTTCAGGCGTATTTGTGACTCAGATCCGTTTGATTTATTAAGAATTGCTTCAGGGACATCTAAATGAGCTGGAACATTTTCAGCCGGAATATGTGATTTTCTGACCTTTTTGGTATCTATCAACGCTTCTGGTAGCCTATTTGCAACACTTTGCAAATGTATGATCCGTTGAACTTCAAGTTCACTATCATTTGTCCGTGGATCCATAAAAGATATAGATGTTGCATTCCATGCAATATCTTTCTTTTTAATCTCCTTATCTACTCCCCCTAATGCCGGGGATACTGTCTCATTAAATTGACAATCCAAGTACCTAGCAGTGAATTGATCACCGGTCATTGGTTCAAGGTACTTAATAATTGAGGGAGACTCAAAACCAACATAAATTCCCAGTCTCCATTTTGGCCCCATTTTAGTTCGTTGAGGAGGGGGTATCGGGACATACACCGCACAACCAAACACCTTTAAATGAGATATATTTGGTTCTCTTCCGGAGACCAATTCTAATGGAGAAAATTTATGGTAAGCGGTAGGTATAAGACGAATTAGAGCCGCTGCCTGTAAAATTGCATGCCCCCATGCCGATGAAGGCAATTTTGACCTCATCAATAAAGGTCTAGCTATTAATTATAACCGCTTAATTAACGACTCTGCCAGGCCGTTTTGAATATGTACATGAGCAATTGGATGCTCTACAACTATCCCAATTGATTGACAATAATCATTGAAGGATTTAGAAGTAAATTCTCCCACATTATCTAGCCTTATCCTTTTAATAGGATAATCAGGAAAATGAGCTCTCAATT
>NW_011628056.1:277209-326536 GCF_000512975.1 Sesamum indicum | reverse complement strand
TTTTACCTGGGTGGCCAAGTCTATCATGCCACAAAGTAAAAATACTTTGATCAACTAACTTCGGGTTAGTGATACTATGTGTTTCAACGGAGCTTATCAATGTGCCATATAAACCAGAAGTATATGTTCTCATTCTTTCTAAACTTGCTTCTGGCCAGTTTTATATGTTTTAAGGTACAGATATTCGATACCATTTTCATTCATGGTTTCAATATGAAAACCATTTTGTCGAATGTCCTTGAAACTCAATAAGTTCCTTTGTGATTTACTAGAATATAAGGCATCATTGATATGTAATCTCGTTCCTTCAGGTAACAAGCTCTTCCGGAGCCTTCAATAAGATTACTAACTCCTGTAATAGTACTCACATATGTTCTTGTCATTAACAAGTTTGAGAAAAATTTCTTGTTTCTCAGAATTGTATGCGTAGTTGCACTATCAACAAGACAATGTTCCTTGTCATTGAGATTTGTAATGGCTTGATCGATTCTATATAAACGAAATACATATATAATAAGTAAAAGAAACACTTCATTCATAAAATATAAAAACATTACTAGATAAAAAGAAATACCCTACAAATGAAAGTAAACATAACTAAATACTGGAAACATACTAATAACATTTGGGATAAATCTAATCAACAAGCATGTCGAAATCCTCAGTAATGTTTCCAAACTGTAAGGGCAACTCTGGGAGATTTTTGTCATCATTTTCAATAGACTGGAAAAAATCTGATGCATCCATATGGGTATTGTCTGATATTCCAACCTCAATAAGATTAGTCTCAACTTCTTTACCCTTTGCTTTCACAGAAGCCTGGTATAATTTGACTAGATGTTGTGTCGTACGACAGGTACGGGACCAATGTCTAGATATCCCACATCTATGGCAAAGATCTCCATTTGTAGTTTTCTCTTGTTGATTCTTTGCCTTGTTCCCATTGTTCTTCTGAATATTGGGATTAACCCATATATTACCACGACCATTACCGCGACCACAACCACGACTGCGACCGCCATAACCATGACCATAAGAATGGCCTCGCGGTGGGCCATGGTATCGACCATGCCCCTTTCATGAAGAAGTAGCATTTGCTTCAGGCAATGCCATTGAAATTTCAGGAAGTGGTTTGGAACCAGTGGGTCTGGTGTGATGGTTATTCAACAAAAGCTGATTATTTTCTTCTGCAACAAGCAGGCATGAAATCAACTCTGAATAGGTTTTGAACCCACGTTCCCTGTACTGCTGCTGGAGTACAAGGTTGGATGCATGAAAAGTAGAAAATGTTTTTTCCAACATTTGTTCATCCGTCACATCTTCTCCACATAACCTCAACTTTGATACAATTCGAAACATTTCAGAATTATATTCAGCAATCGTTTTGAAATCTTGCAGTCGCAATTGTATCCACTCATATCTTGCACGTGGTAAGATTACAGTCTTTTGATGGTCAAATCGATCCTTTAAACTTTTTCAGAGTTGAAAAAGACTTTTGACTGTTAAATATTGAGACTTGAGAAACATCAAGAGCAACGAAATCCAATTTTGTGAGATTGGCCATTAAGCTACAACAAGTTAATATTCACTTTTAGCATAATATTCAACATATACATATAAGTAAAATGAAATGTATTACACATAATATAAAATAAAAAAGACATGAAACATTATTAACATTAAGTTACATATAAGTTACCATGTAATTAGTATGAATTATTATGGCATGCATACATGGAATTAATATATTTAAGTTTGGCTTAACTCTTATAATGTTACAAATAGAAATTAAAAAGGTATTCATGCCAAAATTATTTTCTTAACAAATAAATTTTGTTGCATATACTAGCAAAACATGCAAAATACATACATGGGCATATGAAACAAAACTATGTTATCGAAAAATTATCACAAATTAAATAAATAAATGAAGAAGCATCGGGCTTCTTGATCAAGCCATTATCTCAAAACACTTCAAGTGGTGAGAAAATTAAACATTATATTATCATCGCTTCAGGGATGATATTGCACATAATTGGTACAACATATTTCACCTACTACTGGAAATGATTTTAACTCATTATTTACTTCAGGAAGCAATGAAATTTTATATAACATATCCACTTCAGGGGATAAAATCAAGAATTATGTGCCTGCTTCTGGATGCAATATCACATCCACTTCAGGGGATAAAATCAAGAATTATATGCCTACTTCTGGAGGCAATATCACATCCACTTCAAGGGATGAAATCGACAATTTATATATATAATATATATATGTCTACTTCAGGAGACATTGAAATATATAATATAATTACTCATATTTTATTATGAAGAATCAAGAATAAAAGTAGCTATGATATTGTAGACGTAAACAAAGAAAGAATAAAAATTATACTGATAAAATTAACATTTTACCTTGATCGATCGTAACGTAACGTCGTGCTGATAACGTGTTATAAACTTAGAGAAATTCTAAGTTTATTAGCCTATCATTCTTAATAGAATATAAAGAAAACAATATATGTATTTCTCCAAAATCATTTATTATTCTCTCCAAAACTATTTACAAATGAAATACATGATGGTATTTATAGACCACAAAAAATGTGGTTACAAAATACACCATAAATCATTATAATTACAAATCATAATTGGGGATACAAAAGGGTATAACATAATGCGTATTAAAACAGAATATGAAGAGGTGTATGCATTCATATATACATATTATATATAATACTTGTTCAATTTTTGTAATTTTTTAGATGATTTAAGTATTTTAAGAAAATTGGATTTTCTGGTAAAATATTTACTTTTATTTTCAGTTTAATGTGTAGAAATAAAAAAATATTTTTTATGGTAATGTAGTCGACAATGCACAGTGTGCGTGCTCGAGCGCGTGCATTGCACCTAGGCTGTGCGGCCGCTAGGCTGCTACTGTCACTACGGCCGACGGCTAGGCCGTTTTTTATCATTTCTTCCGAAAAATTAGATTTTCTAATATCTCCATATTTTCTTAAAGATATTTATTTTTTCTGATTGAATTTTTGATAATATTAGATTTTTTCTAGAGTTAAATTGCTTTAATTATTTGGTTGGTTTGCGTGCATTGGATGCATGAAACTTTGTCATCCTTTTAAATTACAAATATTAAACTTGTTGTTTTCTGCATATAATTATTTGTCGTGATATTGGATATTATGTTGTTTTTCTTGGGATGTTCATTTTCTTTTTATCTAGCATGATTAATTGTTATTATGTGGTAGTTGAATGTTAATGGATGATCATGGAGCCTTAGACTGCATGTATAGCTTTCTATTTTGTTGGGTGGGCCTGTGCCCTTTTATGCCTTGGAATAATAAGGCTTGCTCTCATCCCCCATATGTACTCCCCCGATTTTTGATCGGGATTTCTTATTTCAATTGTAATGATAGTAACATTGGTTTTCGTTGAGGTTTTATAATTTCTATGTAAAAACAAGCCTATGGAGATGAAGGCCTGCGAAGAAGGAAGGAGTTTGAAGGCCTATTTATATGTTGATGGGTAAATCACTATTCTAATAGCATAGGGTCACCTTGGACAGTCCTTAGACTCACTGCGGGCTCAGTGAGTCGCATAGGTTGGGCTCTTGATCATCCAACAAGGGTTCCTAGGTTTCATTGCATGCGATGCGTTTACATAATGCTTTAAATATTTTATATTTGTGCATGCAATGTTAATATGTGATGAGGTCTCGGTCTAAAAACTCAATATTAACTCTCACTTGGTTGGACCAAGTTAAATATTAGGCCTATAATGGACTTCGATCGAAATGGTTTTGATCCGTCCAAGCCTTCCATCCACAGCAATGTGGTAAGGAAGCTACCGATACCCAAGTGTGGTCTCATGAGTCGTGATACATTTAGGATAGAGGAAAGCTGCACCATTATTGTGAACAAAGGAACATGCTCACCGTTATCCTGTCTCACAAGTCTTGGGGTATGCGAATGAAATGTGATTTGGTTGATGAGTGGGGCCTATCACCGAGTAACAAAATTGGCTTGGAGTCTCGGAATCATGTGAAAAGGTGAGGTAAAGGATCTTCGGAATCTCATGAAATGAGAAGGGTATTGGATACCTCCCACGAGGCGTTTGGCATGTGAATCGTCAAAGTGGGGCATAACAAATTGGCTTGTGGATCCTAAGGTTACTAGAAAATGTTATTCCGAAAAACCCACTTGAGAGTGGTGGGCTTTCGTATAAATAGTGGGAGAGTTAAAGACTAAAGACCAACAGTAGTGAAGACCAACCTACCTTGGGACCCTCAGCCCGGAGCGATCGGAGTACCGTAGCTGACGTTGGAGTCGCTGTCTGAGTCCGCCATAAAATACGGTCATTACAACCATTAATGTGTGAAAGGGAATGCATAATCTGTTGAATATCCGCGAGCGATCTTAAAGGGTATGCATGGGATCGCAGAGGGGCCAACGTAATTGTCCATCCTCAATACAAGTAACAACTCTGTCTGTCAGCCATGTATTCGTGAGGCTAGGTCCATTTGGAAACTATTGAATAAATGGGCCTAACTCATGACAAGGATCCTACCATAAACAGAACATAGCCCCATCTCCAATAACATACTCAGCAAACGGTTGAATGAGGGGCCGAAGATGGAGGAGTTTTCGTCAGCCCTATGAACCCCTTCAATCTGACACCGTCCAGATAGTAGTATCTCACAGTCTCATGTGATAGATCCAATCTACCCAGACAGATGCCCTATTGCCCCGAATAACTTGCCACAGTTTAACTCCCATAAGAGCACGGTTGAGGGCAGTGATGTCTTGGTTACCTTGACCACCTTCATTAATAGGTCGACATGCACAATCCCAAAGCGACCTTCGCATTTTCACGAGCAGTCGAATCCTTCCATAGGAAAGCCCTCAGTCGCTTTTCTACCTCCCGAGTGAAACCCTTAGGCAAAATAAAAGCAGAGGCCCAATATACACGAAGAGCAGTAAGAACAGATTTAATAAGTTGTACTCGTCCAGCATATGATAAAAACGTATCTTCCCAACCCTTGTTACGCTAATCGAGTTTCTCAAGCAGGGGTATACAATCCAATAGAGTAAGTCGCAATGATATAAAGGGGAGTCCCAAATACTTCATTGGTAAGTGTCCCTCCTAATCAAAAGCTGATCCTGAGAGAATCATGTGACTCTTTTGTATATTAATGCGAAGGCCCTTAATTCATAATACTACAATCATCTGCTGCTTTTTATTTAATTTTCTATTTTCTAGAAAATATCTAAGAACTCTTTAACCATGATAATGGAGACTAACAAATTCAATGTCACGAACTACAATGATTAGCTGCGGAATATGAGGATTGTCCTAGATTTCGTGAACCAAGACTATATCTTGGACAAGCCACTCCCAACAGCTTTGCGAAAAGGATCCTCGCTTGAAGAATTTGTCACGTTCGAGAAGTAGCTTGAGGACAACCGCAAGGTCTGCAGTATCATATTTGCTTCGATGTCTAGTGACATCCAAAAGCAATATGATAGACTGGATGAAGTTCTCTCGATAATGCTAAGGAAGTTTATGCAGTTCCTAATGCGCATATTATATATGTCGCCACAAAAGTATCCTCCGGGACCAAGATGGCCCAAGGATCGTCTGTACAAAGTCACGGGGTTAAGATGCTATCCCTAGTGGAGAAGCTCAATGACCTCAAAGTTGGGGTTGACAATGACACGTACATTGACGTGATCCTTCAGTCGCTTCCTCTGTCCTACGACCCGTTCATTATTAACTACAACATGAACGGACTTGAAAAGTCTATTCATCAGTTAATTAATATGTTGCTCCAATATGAGACGCTGACCCACAAATCTATGTCGGCGGTAGTAGTAGGAGAGGCTTCAACCTCTAAAGCGAAAGGCAAGAGGGTCGAACGGTGGAAGAGGAAGAAGGGCAAGGGAAAAGCTGCCGCAACCACTATTTGAAAGCACCATGAAAAATGCGACTGGATCGGCCTGGAAACGCACAAGCGGAAGCGGTAATATAAAATTACATAAATTAAAACCAAACATAATAAAATCAGAATTTCAAGGGGTGTACCCTTGGAGTTCCCGAGCGTTCGATGTAGTTATGCAAATATAACAATAAAATAAATGGGGCTATGATTGAATAAAAAATGAGAGATGCATAAATCGTAAATCAAGAATTACCTTCTGATTTGTTTTACTTCGAATACCCTTTGTCTGACCCGTTCACGCAAGGTTTTAACGTAGAAGTCCTTTAAAGTTGCATCCACACCCACCGAAATTTAGGATCCCTCAATCCTCTTTACTAGAGAAAAGTTAGGGAGAAAAATACACACCAAGTGTATATACAAGAGGGTCGGCTAAGAGGTGGAGTATTGATGCATTAGTTATTTTTTCATTAGGTATTCCAAATAACTAACACACATATATATACCTTGTATTGATGCATTAAAATATGTGGAGGTTCATTTAACCATGTATAAGATAATAAAATCCTTTATTCAAAATAAATAATGACTAACATGGCACTTTCCGAAAGTTAACTTGTTAGTAAATAATTTTCTTTTCTAATCATTTCCACCAACTTAATTAAGGGGCTTGGACCGATTTTAATTAATTAAAAAAGAAGCCCCAATCATTTTAATTATATTCAATTTAATTAAATCCCACTTACTTAAGTCCATTATATATTTAATTCAATTTAATAAATAAGTCTTTATATGAGCCCAATAAGTCTTTATTAATTAATAAGTCTAACTTAATAAATAATAAAGACAAGCCCATCATAAATTAATCCTATTAATTTATTCTTGGGCTTATCCATCTAATGGATCCGTCTTATTTATAAGTAATCCAATAACTTATGGAATTAATTCTCAATTAATTCCTCGTCCCTTCTCGGTGATTTGTGTGTGACTTTTTTAGTTCACCTTTCAGCTAGACTTAGGTTAGTGTCAAATACTATTATTAATTAAATTTAATTTAATTAATAATTCTTTATCAACCCTTGATCAAGAAAGCCCGTGACCATGGGTGGCCGTCTAGCAACGGTATGTGACACTATAGACCAGGCGAATATCCATGTGAATTTTTAGGCTCTCAATTCCATACGGTTATGGTCCTTCCATTTACCATCTCCTAGCCTTAGTCTAGGGTATGGAATTGGGTGTCGGTTTTCATCCTATACTAGGCGTTTATGCTTAATACTTGGGATCGCGTTATGCCAAATTGCTGGACATAGTAACCTCTTTTCCTATTCGAGCAACGACTGTAGCAACAGCTTTATAAAGTGTAGACGCATCTCCAAGTGCATAGGAAATACCTCTGTCACATTTTGACAGGGAGCGGATCCTCTTCTAAGGAACTCACCGTCCTCACTACATACTTTGACTGCACTAGACAAGGCTTATGATGACCATGTCTAAGTTACGATCACCTCTCGAACAAATCTAAGATACAGTCATCGCATGCACGTGACTGTCATGATTCTCAAGTCTGTAGACTACTCTCGTACTATCGAAGTCGGGATTCAAGTATTACCGACCAAGCCTTCTAGGCTTCTTTGTAATGATCCTTACGAGTCAGTTCTATCGATTCCACACGTAGCCAATCGACCCACTAAGATCCTATAAACATCCCACATTTGTCGCTGATGAAATACGGCACTCATCAAATGAATGCGACTCTTAATGCAATGCTCAGTAGGAGTCTCGATGTCCAGTCTCGAAGCCCTCAACTTGGAACATTTCAAACCCAATCCTTGGCAGTTAGTTTCATGACCGCCATCCAATTCCGCAGTCCAACTGTTGTGTGGTTGTTAAAGTGGTCAGTGGGCATCTGTTGTGATGTCAAAGCAGTGTTTGACGTAATGTGATGAGGTATATCTTCACCCTTATAAAGGTTGTTTTGCTAGGAGAAATTTGTTTGACCTGTAATAAGTAGTAAGTCATTCGCGGATAAATATAGTTTTTCATTACGATATCTATTACTAATATATAAGAAAATTTTATGAATTTTGACTAATAGAGGGATTAAATTATTGAATGAAAATAAAAGATATTGTTACTAAATGTAATTTTTCAAACTACAAGCAGTTTATGTATAATTACATCAAATTTTAATAAAGGATTGTATAATCATCCCATTTATATAAAATGTCTGTAAAACTAAAAATATATAAGTATTAAAAAAAAGAGAAAACTTGCAGATAGAAACATATGTGGAAGGCGTGATTGGCTCTTCTTTTGATCTTGATCGACACCATTTTCACTTTGGAGTTACTTACATCGGTACTAAATTGAAGACACTTAACATTTTGAATGTCAGCCATATGATTGTATGAACGTTTCAGATTGTTATATGATTGTAGGTCAGCCATTTCAAGAGGTTATCAAGTAACAATCTCAGTGATGACAAATAGAGCGTGCATAGGTAATTCATGAGAAATCCAAATGTATGCAGTAAAGGAGCTTTGAAGGCCTTTCTTTACATCATTAGTCTTATTAAATTTTTGTACTATGATTAAGAATTTGCGCGCCAGCCCTCTCCCTGATAAAGAAAGTGATGACATTTTACTGTTCTTTAAACTTTATGAGCCTGAGAAAGGGGAGTTAAGGTATTTTTCTTGTTGCCTTGTTTCCCATGAGGTTCTATGTGGAGAAAATATCTATAGAAAAGATAGACACGAGTAATTCCCTGAAAAGTAAAGATAAAAGAATGGTATTGGCCTTTAATCTATTCTCATTTCATACCAGATATCCAGGAAGACTTTTTGTCAAGAGCTATGACAAGCCATCAGATATTCTAGAGAAGTTAAATCAACTTGTAGGGTATGCTTCTGATGAAAAGATAGAACTCTTCGAGGTTTGTTCCAATATATAAATGGAAGAGATAGTATTTGCTTATTTCTACATCCTCGTAACAATCCTAATAGAATGTTGTTAGCTGCAACTTAAAATGAAACCCACTTGCAACTTTTTTCATTAAATGGAGCTATTATTGCATCTGTCAAATGTCATGTAGATGAACATAACTCATGTTACATGCAATTTCTTTACAAGGACTTAAAAATTGCTATGCATATGGAATACAATGCACATATTCATTTTAAATGGTGAAGACATCTTTCATAAAATGCACATATACTGTTTAAATGTTGAAGATATCTTTCACAAAATGCCCAAATATATTTTAAATGGTGAAGATATCTTCTGTTTTTTGCTTCTCAGGAGATAAAGTCTGAGCCCACAGTCATGTGTGCGTACATTGACACGGGAGTTACATTTACATCTACCAACGTATATGAAATCACAAGCACAAGTATCTTGTCAGGACAAAGATTGTATTTTGATAACATTCCGATTTCTTTTATTGCAGCTAGAGAATGGGGACATTGTCTTGTATCAAAGTCACTGCCTGCTCAAACAAGGAAGCTATTTCGTTGCCCGGATATTCCATCTTTCCTTAAATACCAACATAGCCTTCAAGTACGTTTTCATAAATATTGTGTTCATATTAATTAGTAATATTTATCTATATGCATTTGCATCCTAGGTAGAATCAGTATATTGTAGTTACAAGATATATGTTTCACATGTCATATTTCATCCTTATGTTGATCGTGTTGCTGGATTGTGGGAATATCTTTTCCTAAAGTATCAAACATAATCCATATTGGTCTAACTTGGACCTTTTCAGCATATAGTTCATTTCGATAGCTCATTAATGTTTTTCGAAATTGCCTCTTTCATAACTAGCAGTTCTTCATATTTGAGCTTTTCTTTAATGAAACACATCAGTCAGAAGATGTCCAATCCTCTTCTTCTGTTTCCCCTGGTTGCTTGTTGTTGAATTGCATATCGAGGAAGACAAACAAGGCAAAAACAATTTTGGAGGAAGAGGAGTTCTTCATTTCTGCAGTCTGTCTCTGTAAATTTTCTGTTACAATAAAAACGATGACTCACTTGACTTATATAAATACTGTCCACGTAAGCTAACTGCCAATGTAACAAACGAACCATATGGGCAATGAGTTGGCCAATGACAATTCGAATACATTACAAGGCAGGCCACATAAGTTACAGAACAAACAAAATAAAGAAGACGTGTTTCCCAAATGCGTTTTAATTAAAACGTTTCATCCAGCATCCAAAATGCCAATGTCTGCGTCTACTTCCTCAAGCTACTGCTGTTGCTGCTTAGATTGCTACTGCAAATGGAGATGATCAACTTTAACAGCCCCCCCACAAGTGCGACGGGGATCGAGAGAGACCAAGCCCAACTTGGAGGTAAGAAAAATGAACATCTGCAAGGGTAAAGCCTTTGTAAATACATCAACCAATTTCATAAAACCAGGAACAAAGGAAGGAGAAATAAAATAATCCTTGAAGGCATTTCGAACGAGATGACAGTCTAATTCAATGTGCTTCGTACGCTCGTGAAAGACCAGGTTAACTAGAATATGTAACACGGCCTTATTATCACAAAAATAAATCAATAGGCAGTGAGATAGGAATGTTGAAATCAGAGAGAATGTATGATATCCAATGAAGTTCACAAATAGTCGAAGCCAAACTCCTATATTCAGACTCAACAGTGGAATGAGAAACGGTGGACTACTTCTTGGTTTTCCACGACACCAACGCATCACCGAGGAAGATACAATATCGTGCGAGAGAACGCCTAGAGTCCGGGCAAGACGCCCAATCGGCGTCACAGAATGCACGAAGAGGCAAGGAATTACTAGTTGGGAACTACAGTCCTTTGGAGGGAGATCCCTTGAGATAACGAACCACATGCAATGCTGACTTGCAATGCTAGTCACAAGGTTGATTTAGGTACTCACTAAGCTGCTGTACTGAGTAGGAAATATCCGATCACGTGTAGCCAAGATGAAGTAATCAGCCAAGCAATCTTCATTAAGAATCAGAACGCGAGAAAATGGGACCAAAAGCTAGCAGCCAGCTTCAAACCAGAGGGAAATGGACTAGACGCAGATTTTGCTTGAGCCAACCCAGTGTCCTTGATAATGTCCATCGCATATTTTGTCTATGCCACATAAAGACCTAAAGCAATACGAGCGATTTCAAGTCCGAGAAAGTACCTTGCATCTCCCAAGACTTTACTTGTGAACAATTTGTGAAGATACCGCTTAACTTGATCAATATCATCAAGAGGGGGACCTGTAATGAGAATATCGTCTACATAGACGAGTAAAGCCATAAGACTCGAGCATGAAGGCTTGACAAATAAGCAGTGATCGTGGACAGATTGAGCAAATCCATAAGCAACAAGCTTCAAAGTGATCTCTACATTCCATTAGGTTGTATAAAGATCGCTGTAATTTCCACACCAAGTTGGGAGGAACATCATATCCTTTAGAGGGCAACATGAATATGTCTTCCTCAAGATAACCGTGTAGAAATGCATTGTTAATGTCTAACTGCTAAATAGGTGAAGCATGAGCAGCAGCAATGGCAAGAAAAATACGCACAGTCATAGACTTTTATTCTGGCGAAAAACTATCTGTATAGTCAATGCCCTCAATCTAATTGAAGCGCTTTGCTACCAAGAGTGCTTTGTACCTCTCCAATGATCCATCTGCACGTAGCTTAGTTTTGAAAACCCACTTACAACCGATGGTGCGTTTACCCGGCGGCAAAGGGGCGACTTTCCAGGTATGGTTGGCTTCTAAGGCCTGTAGCTCCGCATCCATGGCCTCTCTCCACTCCTTGTGTTGAACGGCTACAAACGAGTTGTATGCAGAGGTGTGTGTAAGAAGTGAGGATGAGTTTCTTGAGTAGAGCAAATAAAATCGTTCAACCAAGTAGGACATTGAGAAATTCTAGCAGAACGTTTGGGTAATGGCACTGGAGTAGGGGAAGAAGCTGGAGTAGGCAATGTTGGCTCAGAAGTAGGAATTGAGGCAAACACAGTATCAGGAAAAGAAACCAAATCATCAGCGGAAGGAGATAACATAGGAAGGGGACAAGAATGTGAGGTCTGTGTAACAAGAACAGAGTATGAAAATACCTTTTCATAGAACTGAATATCTCTAGACACAATGGCATGATTGTTATGTATGTCAAACAATTTATATCCTTTTTGGGGGATATCCCAAGAGAATGCACTTGAAGGCTCTGGGGTGAAATTTACTCCTATGGAGCTCAATATTTGTGGCATAACATAGGCTGGCGAAAATGCGAAGATGGTGATATGTGGGAGGATTACCAGTTAGTCGTTCAAAAGGAGCTTTGCATTGAAGAATCTTGGAAGGTGATCTATTTATGAAGTAGGTGGCAGTAAGAATGGAATCGCGCAGAATTTAAGGGGGAATGAGGCTTGAAGTAACAAAGCTCTAGTTATATCTAGGAGTTATCTGTGTTTCCGTTCTATTCTATTAGTTTGTTGAGGAGTGTAGGTGCAAGTGGTATGATGTATAATACCCATCTCTTGACAAAACAATAGACAATCTTTGTTCAAGAATTCAGAATCATTATCTGTTCTAATCACTTTAATATTCCTAGAGTGTAGAGTTTTAACTATAGAGAAGAACAACCTTAGGACAGAAATGTCTTGAGATTTTTTTTCAAGAGGTAAGTCCAAAGAGAACGGGAATTATCATCTAGGATAGTTAAAACATAGCTGCAGTTTGAGATTGTATAAGTAGTGTATGATCCCCAAATATCTAAGTGAAACAGATCAAAAGGAGCCTTGGATTGTGATTCACTCAGATTAAAAGAAGTTCTGCATTGCTTGGCTTTATGGCAAATATCACATGGATCAATAGGAATAATATTAGAACAGTTAGGTAGTTGAATATGTTTCATTACGAGCAAGGGAATGTGCACCAATCTATGATGCTAAATTTTAGTGTTATAGTAAAAATCAGCAGAATTGGAAGAGGGTTACATAGTACAGAGGTGGGAGGAATACTGCATGAAATCTATCGCCTCAAAGAGAGTGGCTTTATTTGCTTCGTCCTGCAAGAGACACTTAGAAATAGTAAATCTAAAAAAATAAGAAGTATCACGACAAAGTTGACTGACGGATAATAGGTTCACAGAGAAAGAGGGAAGATATAGGACATGAGTAAGAGTGAGAAGCTCATTTAAACAAACTATGCCAATATACGTAGCAGCTTTGTAAGTGCCATATGGTATGTGTATGTGTATAGGTTGTGCAGGAGTTGTGAATGAGTGAAATAGTAGAAGGTTAGCAAAAATATGGTTCATAGCTCCAGTGTCTATAATCCAATAGTCCAAGTCAATCCCTGAAGGTCCAATGAGATCTGTCATCATCTCAGTCAATTGCTTAGTATCAGAGGTATCTGTAGACATTGGTTTCTCAGCAATTGCAGCAGCTGCAAAGGACTTGCAACTCACCACCTTCTTATTCTTATCACCCAAGGTTTTGTACCAATCTGGTACACCGTGAATTTGAAAGCAAGTATCCATCGCATGTCCAGTCCTGTGACAATGCATACAAGTCAGGTTCCGTTTGTTTACATAAGGTCTTCTTTCCTAGAGTTACATAATGGCACGACTCCAAGGCAGAAAGTTTGAACCATCCAACGGAGAAGAGGATAACGCCAAAATTCAATTTTCCAACAGATGGATGTATAGTGCCTCGCATTCCAGCTGTTCTGCCACTTTTATTCAAATTTTCCATAGCTCACCTAATCAATGTGGGTAAGTGATGCGTATCCGAGAGACCTTCATATAGAAGGCTCTGATACCATGTTGAATTGCATATCGAGGAAGACAAACAAGGCAAAAATAATTTTTGAGGAAGAGGAGTTCTTTGTTTCTGTAGACTGTCTCTGTAAATTTTTTGTTACAATAAAAACAATGACTCTCCTGACTTATATATATACCGTCCACGTACGCTAACTGGCAATGTAACAAACTAACCATATCGGCAATGATCTGGCCCAATGACAATTCGAATAAATGACAAGGCAGACCAAATAAGTAACAGAACAAACATAATAAAGAAGACGTGTTTTCCAAATGCGATTTAATTAAAATGTCTCATCCAGCATCCAAAATGCCAATGTCTGCGTCTACGTCCTCATGTTGCGGTTGTTGCTGGTTTAGCTACTGTTCCTGCTCAAATTGCTGCTGCAAATGGAGATGATCAACTTCAACACTTGTTTTGCAGGAATATTTTAAATATGTTGGGTGTTTCCTTGTTATTCTTTGACCTTGAACCAAAAAATCTTTTGAAGGAGGTTTCATTTGATGAGACTAAAAACCATGTACAAATTCAACTTTATTGCAATTTTTTGGTTATTCAAATGTAAAGAAATATGAAACCTCTCGTACTTTCCTCATTCCGTACCTAGACATGGATGAGCATGCAAGTCAAATAAGATGAACAACCCATTTATTGGACCGCCATATTAGACATTTGCGTGCTTTCATGCTCTCGAACTTATCTTTTATTTTTTCTCTACGTGCTCTCCTCCTTGAGATAGTCCCTTTTATCACATGCTCAGTGATGTGCTGCATATTGACTATTGTATAAGCTACTTAAAGATAACGTAGTTAAATTACTTTCCTAGCCCATATTATTTGTTTCATAAAAAAGTTTTACCTATTTGATGCAATTATTCGCTAAAAATTATAGAAAATATAAGACATGTACATTGTCTCTCCAAGAAAGCATGATTCATTCTGGAGTATAATGTTATATTCTTAGTGGAATTTTCTGTGATTCTAAATGAAGCCTAATTGATCTCTTTGTGGATCTTTGTATCTTGGTGGCTTTGTGGGTTTTTTGCATCCATGAGGGTTGTCGGCCGGTGGTGGCGCTTGGGCATTCGGTTGCCAGATCTGGCTCCTGAGCCGGTTACTTTACTGCTTTTCGTATTGCTATTTTTCTGTTATTCTTTCTTTATTCATTTATCTGAAATTATTGTATAAGGGTTTTCAAATACAAAATTATCTCTGTAGTTATTGTTTTATTTGGGTTCATCACTTTGTGGATAAATTCCTAACAAATCTCATCATATTATCTTCCATGATTCTTTGAAATTCCTCGCTCTTTCTATTTCTCCCTCTCTTGCTCCTTGTTTCTCGTTATCTTAGTGTGATGCCTATGTTTGTGTGATTTATTGCTCTTCGACTTCTCTTTTATTTTCTCTCTTTGCATTTATTCTCCTTGAAATGGTCCCTTTTGTCACATAGTCGATGTTGTGCCTCATATTGACTATTGTATACGTTAATTGCCGAAACAAAGTATAATTAATTACTTTCCTAGCCCGTATTATTTGTTTCACTACTAAAGGTTTTACCTATTGAAGTATTTTGGTATTTAATGCTATTATTTACTTAAAAATATACAAAATATAAAATTTGTACATTGTCACCTTCGAGAAACAATGAATCATACGGAGTATACTATTATCGAGTGATCTCATCATATTATCTTCCACGACTCTTGAAAATTTTTTCTCTTTCTCTTGCACCTGGTCTTGATTCCCATTATCTTAGTGTGCATGTGCGTGTTCATACTTGGACAGAATTAGTTACTCAATGTAGCCCATTTATAACATCTATTTCCTTTCAGTGGCCCCAAAATAATGGTTCTAAGTGTTAAAGTATTCTTTTTCCCCGTAACTACCTTCTTGTTAAAGCAATGATGTGATGCTTCTAACTTTCATGTAATATATCCTGACTTTTTTGGTTTGTAATTCTGCAGTTTATCCACTTTCGCTCCTTGGAAACGTCTGAAAAGGATGAATTTTGTTTACAACCGTGAGTTCAATAACAAACAGACTTTTAATTCTAGCGTGTAATTTCCTGTGTTATGTTAGGTAATATTGATCCACTTAGCATTGCTATTCAAATTTCACTAACTGTGAAGGTCAAAGCTTGATTCATATGATATTGTTGTTAATAGAGTAGCAAACCAACTTGGAGTTGATGATCTGTCCAAACTACGGCTTACGTTGCACAATATCTACTCTGAGCGACCAAAAGCTCATCCTATAAGATATCGATGAGTGGAAAACTTGTTAGAGATGCTGCCGCATTACGACCAAGTACGCATTAATTCAACTCTAAGTCGGGGTTCACTTGATGAGGGTGTAAAACTAACAAGTGCATACATATGCAAGACTTGCAAATTTATTATATATTTAGCAAACATTAAATATCTTATTTGTTTTCCATGTATAGCTGGAATACAGTATCAGGCTTCCAGAAGAAGGCACTGTGGGTGATGTGCTTGAGCATCTCAAGGAGAAGGAAATATAGCTGACATGTTATTACCGGGAGTGTGCGTGTGTGTGTTCCTAGAATTCTAAGATTTGTCATGTAACGCCCCCTACTCGCTACGTCAAATTATCATTGTTCCATCCTCTCTTTAATTAAAATTTGTGTTATAAGTAGTCTCTTCTTAACCTGTACAATAAATTCTCATTTAATATATATATCACAAAAGATAATAGATACTACGAAAAGTTTATATGTAACTCTGACTAAACGTCCTCATGTACATAACCTCAAGGAAAGTAGTACCACAACTTTAAACACCAACCCGATTAAAGACTATAATATTTAGCAATCCAAACAGCCAAAAACTCTGACTTCAGATGTCACGGCTGGCCCACCTAATAAAGAAGACAACACTGCTAAAAGTCCAATGTGGCTAATCAGTGTGACTTATTCCCTGAAAAGTACGTGGCAAGGAATGAGCTGCCTACTCAATAAGTATAGCTGATCAGTCTATATATATATACACAGACAAAGATTCAAATACATGCAGTCACACCGACAACAGTCATTTGTCAAATAGCAACATCAAATATAAGCAGTAATACATACTCACAACTGTAAATCAATCCACAACATAATATTCATTCATTATCATTTATTAGTTAAGGGCCCCAGTTATTCTAGCTGGAGTACATCAGTCAATGGTTTCGCCGGCCATCACCATATCATTACAACACAGGATACCCGTTCTATCTGATATCCCCACACTCTTTTACTCCAGGTGTGTAGCAATATAGCACAGGGCATCACAACAAACATAGTACCCCCACACCACCCTAGTGTGTAGCTAACAGCACAGGATATTCCCCACTGTCCCGGAATACCCCGGTACCCTACGCGCTATGGTACCTAGCTTAATTCAGATATTTCTCATATCACATTATTAATCACATTTTCATAAACCATTAACTGTGCTTCCACTAGGTAAGCATCATCTATTATTTCAATTCAAAATCATCATTCTATTCTTTATAATAATTACTTCCTCAATAATAGCTTCCGAATTAATTTCATACAACAATCAATTATATGATCACGTAATCATACCACTCTCACGTCCAACCATTACAAACATATGACACATAATAACAATTTCACCAATATTAGGATAATTTAACATCCACAACGAATTATATAAAGAATCAATATACGAAAGCCACGTATAATAATATAAAGCCAAGTCCATGATCGCATCCAAGAAACCAATATATATAATATATACAATACTACACACACACACACACACACATATATATATATATATCCAATTAGCTATACTTACCTTATATCTCAAAATGCTTCAATTTTACGAAGGATGGCTCAACCCTCTACTTTGTTGTCATGTCCTATAATAGAATGTTGTACGTATAATCAATATATTTAATTTACCAAATAATTCATAAGAATTCACTTAATCAAACCCCTCATATATTTATAACTATCATTTTTAATAACATTTGTAAATTATATTACCACTGAAACCTCATTTTCCCTCATTAGTAACATAATATTTCTAAAATATAACTTCCGAAATATTTCTATGAAATTTCTGTCAATTTATCGTTGTTATACAATTTAATTAAGCAATAATACATAGAATTATATATTTGGTTAATCATTCTGATGGAAATGTGTAAATTAGCTATAATGATAATTAAATCTAACAAATCAAATAATTTAATTGCCCAACTACATCATTTTTATAGCAATTGTGATATTTAATTTGACACTAATTTAAATAGCCAAAATCATAAAATACTCTGATTAAATAGTTCACCGCTCAATATAATCAACATTTAATAAATGAACTAATTAAATAATATAATTATATAAATTAATAAAAATTAAAACATAAATTCTTAACTTTCTGTTTCTTCATTGCCCGCAGTGAAAGATTGCAAATTCCTTAAAGTAGCAATTGTATTACATAATGTAAATCTTATATATATTATATGTAATGAGAGAGAGGAGAGAGGTGTGCGGTGGGCGGTGACCCCACTCTCATCCTCACCCTCATTTTTTTCACTATAGATATATATGTATATTACAATATATATAGTTATGTATATATATTATTATATATATAATATTAATATTATTTTATTTAATTAAACTTTTCTAAAATAACTTTCACGTCTCTCCTAATTTTCTTAGTTACTATAGCTTATCAGTCGAGCTCAATTACATTGATCCAACTCTGGTTTTAATTTTAGCTTTAGTCGGCTAAGCGACTTTCCTCCTGGAGTTCGGAATCAGCAAGAGAGAAAGAGAAGAGGGACGTATTTTTTGGCCAGGAAGTGGAATCAATCCCGTTCCAGAGCTCCTTGACTCCTCAAGATGTTAGCTTCGAGCTGCTTCTACGAATCAGCTCTCGCCGCCTCTTTCGGAGGGAAGGCAGGAACGGAGTGGGGGGTGTTAGGGTGGTCTCCCCCACAAAATCGCGACCAGAACTGTAGTACTCCTAAATGATTGGCGAAGCATGGGATTAACTAGAGCCAGACAATAATTTGTCCCCAAATATTATAACGAACTCCAATTTAATCCGTTCAAGTTTTATTATATCCCAAATTCAATCTATAATTTATTTACTAATTAAATCTAAATTTCTAGTAATTACCAATTAGTCTCCTAATTACGTGAAAAATTGTAAGGACGTCACACTTCTCCCCTCCTAATAAAAATTTCGTTCCTGAAATTTAACTAGCTTACCCGCTTAATGGAATAAATAGGGACATTTCTCTTTCATTTGCTCTTTAACCTCCCAAGTCGCCTCCCTCGGGGAATGATGACTCCATCTCACTTTTACCATTGGTATATCTTTATTTCTGAATTTCCATACGTTTTTATCCAAAATCTCTGCTGGCACCTCCACATATGTTAACTCTTCGGAAATCTCTATCTCCAAATATCGAATAATGTGACTAGGATTAGATCGATAACGTCGCAGCATCGAAACATGGAAACATCATGTGTTTGTGACAACTCTGCTGGCAATGCTAGTCGATATGCTAGTGGTCCGATTCTTTCAATAATTTCATACGGTCCAATATATCTCGGACGTAGCTTCCCTTGCCTGCCAAACCTCAGGATTCCCTTCCAAGGAGATATCTTCAGGAAAACCTTATCACCTACTTCATACTCCATCTCCCTTCGATATTGATCAACGTAACTTTTTTGTCGATCTTGTGTTGCCTTCAAGTACTTCTTAACTACTTGTATCTTTTCAACTATTTCTTGCACCAATTCAGGACCTTCTAGTTGTCTTAATCCTTCTATATCCCAACAAATCAGACTGCAATACCTTATTCCGTATAAAGCTTCATATGGAGGCATACCGATACTAGAGTGGAAACTATTATTATATGCAAACTCCATTAAAGGTAGATGATCATCCCAGTTGCCCTTAAACTCCATTGTACAAGCTCTCATCATATCTTCTAGGGTTTGAATCATTCTTTCTGACTGTCCATCTGTTTGAGGATGAAATGCGGTACTGAAATGCAACTTTGTGCCCAATGCCCTTTGTAAACCTTCACAAAAGCGTGAGGTAAATCGGGAATCTCTGTCTGACACAATCGATACAGGCACTCCATGTAATCTCACTATCTCGAAAATGTATAATCTAGCTAACTTATCCAGAGAATCAGTTATTCGTACCGGCAGGAAATGAGCAGATTTCGTCAACCTATCCACAATTACCCAAATAGTGTCGTGCTTTCTGAATGTACGTGGCAATCCCATGACAAAATTCATAGTGATCTTTTCCCACTTCCATTCTGGTATTGATAGAGGTCGAAGTTTACTTGCTGGTGCCTGATGTTCTGCTTTTACTTGCTGACATGTCATACATTTAGCCACAAATTCAGCCACATCCTTCTTCATCGTCTGCCACCAGTAGTAAGGTCTTATATTTCGATACATTTTTGTAGTACCATGGTGCATCGCATATGGTGCATTATGAGCTTCTCGTAAAATCGCTTCGCGTAACCCATCCGTATCTGGCACACAAACTCGTCCCCCATTAACTACCACCCCATCAATTCTTATCGAAAAATTTATTTTCCTACCTTGTTTTATCCTTTCCAACATCTGTAATAAGAAAGGATCTCGAGTCTGCGCTTCTTTGATTTGATCCACAAAGTCTAGCTTAAGTTGCAAGGCTGCCAATAAACCCGCTACCTGATCAACCTCCAATTTCATATTAATAGATTTCATCTCCAGTAGCAATGTCTGAGTGTGACTCCCCAGATTGGCTAATGTACTTGAACTCTTCCAACTTAAAGCATCTGCTACCACGTTTGCTTTCCCTGGATGGAAATCAATAGTGCAACCATAATCCTTCAGCAGTTCTATCCATCTCCTCTGTCTCAAATTCAATTCCTTCTGCGTCAAGATATATTTCAAACTTTTATGGTCAGTAAGAATCTGAAATTTTTTTCCGTATAAATAATGTCTCCAGATCTTCAGTGCATGCACAATCGCGGCCAACTCCAAGTCATGTGTAGGATAATTTAACTCATGGTTCCTTAATTGGCAGGATGCATAAGCAATTACCATTACGTTTTGCATTTAACACACATCCCAAGCCCTGTTTACATGCATTCGTATACACTATATATCCACCACTACCAGACGACAAAACCAAAACGGATTGGAGGTCAGCCTCTTCTTCAACTCATCAAAACTTTGTTGACACTGTTCTGTTCACCGAAATTCTACACCCTTTTTTAGCAACTTGGTCAGAGGACCGGCAATTATAGAGAAGCCCTCAACAAATCTCCTGTAATATCCAGCCAACCCTAAGAAGCTCCGGACTTCTGTGGAATTCTTTGGCACTCTGCATTCCATAATAGCCTTTACTTTGGAAGGATCAAGCAAAACTCCATCACCAGATATTACATGCCCAAGGAAAACCACCTGATTTACCCAAAATTCACATTTGCTTAACTTAGCATATAACTCCTTCTCTTTCAAATTCTATAACATTATCCTTAGATGTTGGTCATGCTCTTCTCTACTCTTCGAGTATACCAAGATGTCATCTATAAAAACAATAACAAAGTGATCCAAATATTCCTGAAATGTACGGTTCATCAATGCCATGAACGCCGCTGGTGCATTTGTTAACCCAAAGGGCATCACCAAGAACTCATAATGACCATAATGAGTACGGAAAGTTGTATTCGGTATGTCTTTCTCTGCTATCCTCAACTGCCAATACCTAGACGTCAAATCGATATTTGAAAATATTCTAGCTCCCTTTAACTGGTCTAGCAGGTCATCAATCCTCAGCAATGGATGTTTATTCTTCACTGTTACCCTATTTAATTGACGGTAATTGATGCATAACCTCATACTCTCATCTTTCCTCTTCACAAACAGCACTGGTGCTCCCCACGGCGAAGTACTCGGCCTGATAAACCCTTTTCCCCATCAATTCTTTGATTTACTTTTTGAGCTCACGTAATTCCACTGGGGCCATTCTATTCGGCGCAATAGAAATTGGGGAAATTCCTGGGAGAATTTCTGTAGCGAAATCCACTTCCCTATGCGGTGGCAAGCCTGGTGAATCGTCAGGGAATACTTTAGGGAAGTCTCTCAGTATCGGGATTTCCTCCAATGTGGGGTTAACCCTTTCGGTATCTACCATATGGGCTAAATATGCTTCAGAACCCTCTATCATCTTGCCTCTATGGCTGATATTACACAAACCAGTACTACCTGACAATCCCCCACGAATATTACTTTTGATTCACTGGAACATTTGATCTTTTTATAATAATTAACTATTGCTTTATGTTGCGCTAACCAATCCATCCCCAAAATCACATCAAACTCCTTCAAATCTAGCACTACAAGGTCTACAGGTAAATTTACATCTCCAGTCGTAATCCGTTCAAGTTTTATTATATCACAAATTCAATGTATAATTTATTTACTAATTAAATCTAAATTCTTAGTAATTACCAATTAGTCTCCCAATTACCTGAAAAATTATACGGACGGTACATGTCGCATAACATAGCGTTTATGATTTTTAACTGTTGCAATGATTATGTCAAACAGGTGAAACTTTCTCATCCAAATCCAGAGCTTAGGTTGCTGGAAGTATTATCGTGCAAGATCTATAAGGTCCTGAATTATTGCATCTTCTTTTTGTTTCATTCATTAGTTTACTAATATTAATACCAAAATAATATTCTTCTAAACTTTTACTTAGTAATCCAACTTAATTAGTTAAAATCAATTTATTTTATGCTGAAAAATCTTGTATGGGTTGACTACACACAAATTGGACGTGTCGGAGATATGCACTCTGACTTGGAAGTTGAGTCTCAGAACTTGCTAGGTTTTTGTATTTTGCCCATGTGGCCTTCACTTAGTAAATTGTATATTGTGTTTCCAAAAGGATGTTAGAAATTCCTTAGGTCTTCCCTTCTATGCTTATTTTTTAAGTCGCTGAAACTCCAAGTTCGTACAGATATATCCTAATAGTGATAAGATCACAGCAATAAATGACAATCGTTGGACTTTACGAGCAGAGGAGGTCTGTTTCTATCTCTATACATATGTGTGTCTATGTATATATATGCTTTCATTTTTCAGGTGGTAAACATAACAAAAAATATCTAGCTAATTGCTTTCCATGTTAGTATTGTGTCTTTGATAGGCTACAACCCTTTTTCCTTTAAAATTGGCTTCCCCATATGTTCATCTTTGATATCAACAATTTCTCCACTTTTATAATTTCTCATTACAGATTCCAGAGGAAGAGAAATTTCTTGGCCCATGTAAATGTTTGATTCATGTGTGTCACTTCATGCATGAGGATGCTCAGAACCAGACGGTAGTATTTTCAGTTTGTTACTTCATAGTTTTCCTCATATATTTGTGCTCGTTCTACCTCTCTATTTCAACTGCAAGTGCATCTCTTTCATTTTCTTCCTTTTAAATCTTATATATTCATTTTGCTTATGGTAGCGAATTAAAACTCTTGGAGAGCCATTTTTATTGATGATCAATGATGGTGAAACTTTGTCTTGTATCAAGGTTCGTGTGTAGAACAAGTTGCAAGTACAAGATTTGGAATTTTCGAAGGTATTCTAGCCCGAGCCTAATTGTTACAATTACTTTAAATGAAGATGATGGTATGAGGCTTATGTGGTTAGGCATGCTACAACTTCTACTTTCTGCTTTAATCTTCTCGATTTTATGAAGTGGAGATTTGCTTTTGTGTCGCATAATCAAGCAGAATACTTGGTGAACTCAGATACTTTGTTCAACCAGGTATCTATACCTTGTTTTATTTTCATTTTTTTTTAATATATTTGATTTTGTTGCTCGATGTTGATAATCTTGCCGAAAGTTTTGCATAAAACCTAACACTATCTTTGTTTTCATTTTTAACTTATTTTGATGTGTTTTGTAGAGATAGAGAGAGAAAAATAAAGATAAATAAGTATGTGTTAGAGATAGTGTGTATGTTTAGATTTGTTTTTGGAGATAATATAAAATAAGAATTGTATGTTTGGTGTTATTTAGTAGGAGACAAAAACTAATGTTCATTATCAAATCATGTCTCTTTTATACATATTTATATATATGTATGAGTATGTATATAATTTTTTTAGTTGTAGGGCCTATAATTAGTGTAGACTTATTTTGACAAAAAACAAATGAAGCACTATTTCAAAACATCTCAAAACACCACCAAAACTTTCAAAATAAATCAAGGCAAATATTTTCCATGTTTTGGCCCATCTCGCAGATGAAGCAAAATGGAAACCAAATATTATGTAAAAATTCCATTTCATGCTACATGTCCTTTTATTTATCTACTGAACAATAAGTTGATTGCTATATTATGAGCCCTGACCATTACGTGCAAAAAGAAAACTTAATATGGCATGCTATAGAGCACAAGACGTACCTTAGTTGCTCCAAAAAAAAAATAAAGCATGCAACGTACTGAGTTTATGAATTCATGACATATATTTGTTTTATATCTGCAGTTGCAGTGATATGTTTGTGTTTTCTATAAGAATAGTTCTAACTAAGATCTACAATGACCTCTTCTTTTCAGTATCGCACCTCACATAACAAGCCTTTGAGGATATACAATTAGGAGTATGGCCGCTAGTGGGGTCCTTACATAGCCAAATCTTGAAAAATCATAAGTAAAATATAAGGGAAAATGCAAGCAACCCCTTGTGATATCACAAATGAGCAAATTACCCCCTTATGAGAAAACAAATAGCGATTTGACTCGCAATAATTTTTCTAGTACACGTGTCTGTGTCCTTTGTTGTAAGGGAGTAGTACTCCTTGTTTAATGTTGCTCTATTTGTAAGGGAGTTGTACTCCTTGTTTATGGCTTTGTTAGAAATTCTAGGGAGGTAGCTCTCCCCGCTGTAACTATTTTGTGCATTTTAATATAGAAGGACAGGGGACTCCGAAAGGCTCCCCCCAGCTCTAGGTGGTTTTCGTACAATTTTTTTTTTCCTTTATCCTGGTCTAGTTCGGGTTTATTTTGTGTGACCCGAATTTTTGTCCCGAACAAGGGTATTTTTTTTTTTTCACAGTAAAGGTATAAATGATTATGCCATTGCCCAACATGTGTCATGTTGTACATCTTCATCCTGGTTGCTTCAGTCATCAGCAGCTTATTTTTCCAGATTAACATCCACTTTTTTCAAATAAGCTTTCTGCGAACTCAGTGCTCTTTCCTGTCATGGAGTTTAACTGGAACGATCCATTCATTTTGTTTGAGAAAATCTTGAATGGATACTTGGTTTTGTCCATCTCTGTGAGACAGACCCATATCCCCAAGCTCTCCTAGTAGAGATACTATCTTCATTAATGGCTGATACCAAGAGAGCTTCTCCTGAGGCAGATTTGATCTAGTCGAAAGCTACCATATTTGGCCTCTGCAGCTTCATAAAATCAAATGCCAGATGAGACCCCTTTCCTGCAATTTCTGAAGCTACAAATACAAATTTTAACTCCAGAACGTCGCCTCTCTTTAATTGGGGGTTGTTTTGCCATGAATTAAAGACCGCCCCACTAATCGATTCTGAAAGTTTAGAAATCTCCGGAAAGCTTGATGACATAGTATGAACTAAAGCAAGAGCTCCAAAATCATACCATTCTCGGACATCTTCTGGTTTCCACCCCTCTAACATCCAGACCCTGTTATATGTTCCGGATGTTTTGATAATGGTCTTGCCTAAGTTCACTCCTTTGCGAGAAATTAATTTTTCCCACATTCGCTGATATTCCTGCCAAGCAGAAGAAGATATCAATTCATAAGTATTAGCCTAAGAGGAGCATGTCATTGGCCTAAGGCTAATCTCTCCCTCCTTACCCCTTTAGGTGCCGGGTTGACTTGAATATAGGAGTTTGCACTTCTTGTGACTCAATTGTTGCCATTTCACCAGAGTCTGGTGATGGCCTTATGCAATCGGTACTTGAATCCGATGCTATAGGTCTAGAGCCCTGTACTCTAAAGGCATGTTTTGGGCCATGCTTTTTCAATTCGTGAGTCATCACCGAAGGTGAGGCCTTCCGAATTGCTTCTCGTAAATCATTCCATAGCGAGGTGGATAAGGAGTTTGAATATATCTTATATTTCTTTTCATCCTTCAGGGCATCTAAGTTTTACGTTATCCACCCTAATCTCTTGAGGAGTTAATGCTTTTTATAACTCTTTCTCCTTTCCTTTGTAGCCTAGAATCCTATCTTCCGGAAAGGACATCCGACTGCTCAACTCAGTTTCAGAGCTAAGTGTTCTATCTAAAATTGAGTGATCTTTTATAACAATATCGAAACCACTTATTCTAGGTATCCTAATAGGATCTGGTGTCATTACCTTGGCGAATTCCTTGAAAATTCTAGGAATCTCAATATACTCTTTCCTAAGTAACAAATATGAATGATGTGTATTAGAAAGGGCATAAGCTATTATATAAGTTATAGAATATGGTCTATTACCTTCTTCAATTAGATCTTTTCTTTTGAAATCTTGATGAAGGGTTAAGACTCTACTACAATTTTGGTATGCTAGGTTGTATGCAATCCTAGGATGAATGTCAAATATTAATTTTCTTGCATAGAAATTACCTATCATTGTTCCAAGACAACCATCCCTTAGGTTATTGATTCTTTTATGCATTATTGATAAATGTATTTCTGAATAAATTCTTTCCTTAAAAGTCGCTTTTATTACTACTTCAATAGTTCCTATGTGGATCCATTTCATAGTAATAGCTACTTCTTCTATAAGCTTATTTAATTCTTCAATAATTTCTTCTTTAGAAATTAGTTGCATTTCAATCACATTACCAGTAAGTTCCATAGGTATGGCAAACTCACCTGAACTTACTTTGTAGATTATGTGATGCTTCCTTTGGTTCAGTCCTATCTGGCTCAGGATTTTCCCAATTCCACCAACCCTAAATTCATTGTATGGGTTGAGGTTGGAATCTTGCCGCATGATTCTTTTCATGGTTTTATTTGACACCGTCATTCTGGAAAAGTACCCTGATAGGCTTTCAGAAGTTTGTAGCCTATCTCCCTCGTTGTAATTATTCTGACTCGGTTGAATATCCATCCGAATCGGTCTCTATTTCCTCCTCATAGACGCTTTCATCTGAAGGAAGATCTTCGAATTGGTAGATGGGTACAAAATCGCCATAGTAAACTGCATCTAGAATATCATTTGTGGCTTCAAATATTCTCAATTCACCATGTTTCTGCGGGCAATCGGGAGATATATGTCCTTTTGCTCCACAAGTCAAGCAATTGCAGTCTTTAAAACTTTAATTGGCTCGGGTATGGGCTGGTTTTAAAGTTCTTCATGTAGGGGTTCTTCTAGTGGATCTTGCATCTGTTCGTCTAGATCCTTTGGATGAAACCCTTGTCGATCAACATGCTCAAAGCGGCGCAAGTTCCGCTCTCTCCAGATCTGATAGACACATGCAGCGAGTAGAGCACGGTAGGATAAATTGACGTTATGTTTCCCTCTCCACTTCCTAGTAGCATACTCCACGTTTAAGGCCCAATCTCGATTCGGCCATGTGAATCGAACATCCTGTCTCACAGCTATGAGTCATCGTCTGGCATAAAAACATCAAAAAAATAAGTGTGTATGTGTTTCTATTACGCCTTCATCACAAAGAACACAGGTGCCAAGATAAGACAACCACGGTTTATCTATCGTGGATAGTTTCCCTAATATAGCGAGCCACGGTATGAATGTATGTCAAGGGATCTTCAGGGAGCCCGAGAATAGTGAAGTCCAGCCTACGCTGGGTCCCGACGGGTGTAATATACGATATAGCAATGCAACAGTGAGACATCCATTCGTATCTCACCAATGAACACGATCATCGTCTCCATGGATTATGGGCAAATTCTTTACAATCTCCAAACATGTCCGTGATGAGGCCGAGTGCCAATGCCCATCCGTAATGACCCTTTTAAGTTTCTCAGAGAGTCCAAGACCAGTGAGTTGCGTGCCACGTGGGAGCCTTTGAATAAGTGGTCCGAGGGGGTGCCACGGGTCCTGCCACAAATAGAAGGTAGCTCCATCACCCACCTGGTAATCCACCAATAGTCGAATAATGGTACGTAGGCGAAGGAATTTTCTCCAACCCCACGAACCTCCGTGCTCAGGAATTGTCCAAATGGACCTGTCATGCAAGCGCCCATGGTACAACCACTCCACCCATATGGATGTTCTATCACAATGAATCACATCGCATAATTTCTTACTCATTAAGGCACGGTTAAAAATAGCGATGTCTCTTATGCCCTGTCCTCCCTCTGCAGTTAGCTTACATACATCTATCCATGCTACCTTTGCATAGCCCCCACTAGTAGCACTTTTCCATAAGAAGGAGCGCAATCTCTTCTCGATCTCCCCTATAACACCTTTAGGTAGAACGAATGCGGAAGCCCAATAGATACTCAAAGCTATGAGAACGGATTTAATAATCTAAATCTATTCCTCAAATGATAATGTCTTACCCTGCTAATCCTAGATGCGACTATCAATTTTTGCCAATAGAGTTTGGCAATTCGCTACTCATAGTTTGAAAGAGATTAGAGGAAGCCCAAGGTATCGCATCGGTAAATGCCCCTCTTGAAACCCAAGCACTGCTAATAACTGGTCTCTCATCCCGTGTGCCGCTCATGATAAAATGAGATGGCTCTTTTGCGCATTAAGCCGAAGTCTAGATAACTCAGCAAATCGATCCAGACCCCGTTTAAATACCCCAATGGAGGCCATATCAGCTTTACAGAAAAGTAGTAAATCATCGACAAATCCAAGCTGAAATAATTTAGATGGTCCACATTTCCAATGAAACGAGAATAGCATGTCCTCATCAATCAATCGAAGTAAGAGTAAATGAAGTAACATCATCACTAAGACAAATAGGTACGGTGACAACGGATCTCCCTGTCGTAACCCTCGTGACCCTAGGAAAATCATGTGGTTTCCCATTAAGACCCTGGGGAATCGTGCGAGCAATGTATCATTAATAAGCATCCGGTCTAGTCACTTCCATAGACTACGCGAAGTCGTGCTGCAATTATGTCATGCATAACATTCACCCTGCATGAGAAGTGAATGCAAAGCAGTTGACTGAATACATGCAATAAATTCCTCCATGGCCATCCTTATGTCTCCCGAGGTGCCACAGACCTCAGTGAGATCACGTACCGCATTAAAGTCACCCCCCACTAACCACAGCTCATCCATCGACTGATTACCCAACATATCTAAAGATTCCTATAACTGACGTCGATCAATAACTTCATTAGCACCATAAATAACTATAATATACATCGGTTCATTGCATACACGTATAATCACACGACAATGTATAAATTGGGATCGCAGATCAAGCACATTAACATGAATGAAATCATCATGCCATGCTATCCATATACAATTCCTAGTAGTATCATTGTCAACAAACCATTTTCACTAAGGTAAAATAACAGTCAGTGTACTATATACATTCATGAGGCCAACAAAATGTAACCTGAACTCAGCCACTAGGTCCTTCAAAGCTAGCAGGTGGTCGCTCTTGTGTAGCCCGCAAACGTTCCAGAATGCAGCATTCAACATGTGTCACTGCTAATGGGGTTGCTGATATTAGGACCCCTCGTAGATGCTTCTGCATCATCAATGAAGTTTAATGCGTCAAAGGAATTGAATATGACTACTTTCTTACCCTTATTTCTTCCGACTGCGTTGATTTGCTTGCTAGGAGGCTCACGAGCAACTGGCGGCTGCAAGGAAGCATCAATCGGTTGCTAGAAGGACCCGTTATTGTATCTGACTTCACGGGAGGCGTCTATGTAATGCTAACCTCCTTATCAACCTGCGGGATAGAGGCACTGAGTTTAGGAACATAGACCGCTACACGGGGTTTTAATTACTTTGCACCTTTGTTCAACATGCATTCCTTAGACGAATGCCCCAAGCTCATTCAACTATTACATTTGGGAGGGAGCCATTCGTCTCCACGTCCACTTTGCATGGCAATTCCCCTCCATTCTCGTCCGGGGTCATAATGATGATGTGTTTAGGTAATTTCAATTTGATATCGAGCATAGCGTATACACGAGCCAAATTCAGTCTCGTGCATGCTCTCGTATTAGCATCCGGATACAGTGGCTTTCCTACTCCACTAGCCACTGTGCCTAATCCCTCTGTTCTCCAAAGCTCAACCGGTTGGTGTCTCAATCTAATCCACACTGGGACTTGTGTGTGTTCGAGCTTACGCATTACCATTCCTGGTTGTCATTTCTGGAGCACGATCGGTTGCCCCTGGTATAGCCACGACCCACTTTCTATTACATCTTCCATATCCATAACTGTTTTAAACTGGAAGAAAAAGAACCCATTCATCGTGGCAGTTACCTCCCTCAATGAAGGCCAAATTGAAGTCACATACTCTTTCAGGTGATGGAAGTACGGGCGTTTGCCCAAAAAATACCCCACTGCTATTGCCTTCCACCAACGAGACCTATCATGAATCGATTCCAACGTCGGTCATACTATGACTTCACCATTTTGCATTACCGGTGCAACATACTACAAAATTTTTTGGGAGGAATTATTTAACGCAAAAGCAATTTTATTATCATAAATTGGGATTTCAGAATTAGTACGTAGGGGAATATTTCCAACAAACAAACCTGTATTACCGGACAAGATATTAGCCACTGTCGGATTTGCATGTGTACACCCAAAGTCCAGTGAATTTCAGTCGCCGAAGTTGAAACTATCACTGAAGCAGAAATAGACGACCAGGCAGGTTGCAAAAACAGAGATTCTGCAACGAAATTCCCGCGCCGTTCATCGCCGGCCAATAAGGCACTGTCGCCGTGTGCACTGACCCATCCCCTCCTCCATAGCCGGTCACTTTGCAGACGTTTGATGCAGCCCAAACCCGTCAATCTGGCGCGATTACGACGCTACAGCAGAAATCGTAGTACTGTTCGTCGCCGGCAAGATCACTGGCGTCGCCTGTTCCATGTCCTTCGCCAAAGCCGGGGACTTTCCAGATGGTTGAGACTTCCCCAACACCCCAGCCTCCATCATCGCCGTCGCTGATATAGCAACAGACACTCCCAAAAACTGTTTTGCATCTAGGGTTTGCGCTGGTGGCACCGCCTTCCTCATCTGGTCCATATCTGCTGCTGTAACCATATTCGCTGGCGACGGGCCAACAACAGCAGCAAAAGACGCGTAGGTCATCTCCTTCGGTGCAACAATCGCGAGGACAGGTTCAGTAGAAATTTCAGAACCCAAATCTGCCTGATTCTCGAAGACAGCGAAATTCCATCGCGCCCATCGAAAAACTCACACCAGCGGATTCCCTTCGGTTGGGAAAACGTAGAGTGGACGGAGAGGGCCAAACCGCGCTTCCCACTTCTATTTTAGAGTTTCCAACGCCGCAAGAAAAAGAACATCTCCATCATCAACAATCTTCTACGCCAAATTCAAAAATTCTGCAATATTGAAGGAGGCACGAATCTCATCCGCTAACCGCGCTGGTGAAGCAGTAGAGACGCCATTGTCGCTGCTTCCCTGGTCGATACACTTTTTGCGAAGTACAGTTTCAGACACATCCAAGAAATGGAGACCATCCTCTCCCCAATAATCCGCACCCTCGGCAATAGGTTCGCCGACATCCTCCCCATCGCCGTCAAGCTCACCGTAGAGGAGAGTTGTAGTGTGTGTTTGTGAAGGTGTGCTAGTGTGTGCGAGAGAACAGAGAGTGTTTGGAGAGTCCATCCCATCAAAAAATTTATTTTCTTTTTTTTATTGAGTGGGTGTTTATAAATATGATTACATTAATATGTTACCTTTATTCATTTTCGGCCCATCTTCGAGATAAACCAAAACAGGCCACATGTTTGGGTCGATTTAATTCACCTGGATTGTGTTTATTTTGTTTTGTTTAGGATTTTGCCTTGTTTCTTACAAAATTCATTTGAGTACATTCTCACATTTTTCTCCTCCCATCACTCCTCCCACCATCCGTCATCTTTCACCGCCAGGCATCAAACCGCCATCGCCCACATTCTGTGCACCAACTGTTCTGCCGGAGATGGTGGGGCAACGCGCTCAACCGAAAATATGTTACCTTGAGCATCCCTTCTTTGTGCAGAAGCTGATTCTGGAGCTTCAAATCACGGTTGTAAGCACCGCAGTTGTGGCAAAAATCAAGTAGTGGTGGTTGATTTGCTGGGTTTTTCTTGTGGTGGTGGCGGCAGTTTCACTCGTCTTCAACGTATTTCCAGTGGAAGTTATGATCGCTACTGAGCGGTTTCTTAGCTCTCCTGCAGCCCAATTTGGGTTAGAAATCAGAGTTCTTCCCACTCTCTGCATTCTTTGGTCGAACTCTCTAATCTAGCAAACAAACACAGAGAGTGAAATGTATTTGTTAATTCTATAGTATGGTACAATTTATTAACTCTATCCCATTTAAATTTATACATAATTATAGATATGTTGTAATTAATAACATGCAGCCTCCTGCACAAGGCAACCTGGCACACATTGATGACTTTGCAGGTACAAATCAAGTTGTTACTGTTTCTGCGCATACCTCTTTGTCCTCTTGGGTCATAGAGATGGGGGCAACTAATCATATATGTAGCAGTACTTGCACTTGATAATCTCTCTCCTCACACTCATCTGACCTTTGTCCACTTACCTGATGGAACTTCTCGATCTGTCACTCATACAGAGAGTGTTGTGCTTCACAAAAATCTACCTTTAACAGATGTTTTCTTGGTGCCATGTTTTCAGTTCAATCTCCTGTCCGTTAACAAAATTTGTTCGTCTTTACTGATCGAAGTTGTTTTCCACCCATCTTATTGCCTCTTTCAGGACCAGAAGACTATGCATGTCATAGCGGTGGGCAAGCAAGTTAGAAATCTATATTACTTACATGCGACCTCCTTCGATCCTAATGTCATTCGTCTTTCTGTTCATACTACTTTGTCTGTATTTCACAATAATGACAGCGTTTTGTGGCCCAAAAGGTTGGGTCATCCGTCACCCTTTGTAATCAAACATATCCATGTTCCTGAAATAAAACATTGTTCGGTTTCTTTTAATCATGATTGCGACATTTGTCCTTTGGCAAAGCAGCAAAGACTGCCTTTTCCTGTTAGCACTACCAGATCATCTTCCCCTTTCAAACTATTACACATTAACTTGTGGGGGCCTTATCACATTAGCTCGCTCACTGGTTGCCATCATTTCCTCAGCCTGTAAATGACTATAGTAGAGCAACGTGGACCTTTCTCGTTAAATATAAATCACAAACACCTCAAGTCTTATATAACTTCCTCGTAATGGTGCGAACTCAGTTCCAAAAATCCATTCAGGTCATCCGTTCGGACAATGGGACTGTGTTTTTCAATTCTCATTGTAAATCTCTCTTCCGGTCGAATGGTATAATACATCAAACCTCTTATCCATGCACACCACAACAGAATGGGGTGGTAGAACGTAAGCACAAATATGTCATCACAGTAACTTGCTTGGATGTCACACTTGCCCAAACACTTCTGTGGAGAATCTGTCCTCACAGCGACCGACCTCATAAATAGACTACATACACCGATACTCATTGGATAGGAGTTCAACACTTTTAATTCAATATTTTACGAAATTTTAAAATGCTTATAAAATTTGGAAAACCCGACAAATTTAGTCATATACTTTACGAAATTTTCAAAATGGTCCAAAAATTTGGAAAACATGACACATTTATTCCCACAAATCTCATAAAGTAGAGGACTAAATGTATCGAGTTTTCCCCATTTTGAGACTATTTTCGAAAATTCCATAAAGCAGTGGACTAAATATGCCCAACATTTTGAATTTTGGGATCATTTTGATATTTATTTAAAATAAAGAACTAAAAGTATTGAATTCCTAACTAAAAATACAATTTTGCCAACAATGCATATATAGGAAAAAAATGCATATGTATGTGTTCATGATTGGATTGTCTCAATATACATAGGGTGTTCGCAAGAGCTTAAAATAAATTTTTATTAGTATATTGCTGAAAATTCATTGAAAAAATGCTTTAGAAACTTTGATTTTAAACAATTCAAAAATTAAGTTGATTTACGTCCGGATGTATAACTAGCGATCCCTTCCAACTTCTACAATTTATTTGAAAAAAATATGTGTAAAGTGGTTTATCCAAACAGTCCAATTTCAACGTTTTTTTCTCACTTTTAAATTTAGCTTCAAATACTTTCAACTTTGAATAGCTAAACTTACAACCTTTTTACAACTATTATTCCCACCAATACGGTAGAAGCTATATACTTGCTTTTGAACTAAAAGTAATGTTTCTTTACTTGAGTACCATATTTCTTTGATGTTTGAACTATAAGTAATGCTTTTGAACTATAACTAATGCACATAAATTAATTAATTGTGTCATTAAATTTAAATTTTGATGTTTGATATATTACATTGAGTGAATAAAATTACTCTGAGATTACATTACGTAAATTTTATTATCCAGTAATATGTTATAAGTTTGTTGAACTATATAAATTTTCACTTTTCGAATGATCACTCTTAAATATTCTTTTAAAGATATTTTTTGATATATATAATTTTTGTAAAAATATTAATACGAAATTACATTTATATCTGTTATACATACACATGTATAATATATAAAATACATACCATACACATATAAGCAAATTTATATATATATATAAGCATCTGCATTTTCCACCTCGATCTCTAATATGTCTTGTATTGGTTATATATATTTATATATAAGTGAGGATGATCGATGATTTTTTTTCAATTTTATCTGTCTAACGTTCTTATCCCTAAGAACGACATTATATATGACAAGGATAATCTATTCACGTCAAAATTGGATACACATTGCTCTATTTATATATGATATAAATATAAAATATGTTAGAGAAAGAACTGCAGAAAATAGCAGTATATGTGAGTCACTGTGTATGTATACATTTATATAAAATTATATGCATATATATAATATTGTTGTACGTAGAACATTTATGAAGGTATCTGCTATAAGTATATCACTATATTGAATGTTTAAGGTCTATACTACTCTTAATACTCCAAATATGCTCTTAGAGGTGTGCCAAATTCTGCAAAATAAGAGAGTGTTAAGGCCAATCAACAGTACACCCTTCATCTAAAAGATGATCTACGGTATGCAGTGGCCGCACATACAAAAATTGAAATAGTGACAGGCTGTGTCCCAACAGACAAAGTAGTGCTTCTGTTAGTGAAGAATGCTTGTTGTTGTCAATAAATACAAAAGTATCTTAGATACCTCGGGTATTTAGGAGAAATAAATAATGATACAATCTCTTCAATAAGCTTCTAATAATACTACTTCAAATAAATAATGATACAATCTCTTCAATAAGCTTCTAATAATACTACTTCAGAAAGTCTCCTGGCAAGCCCAATATAGTAATTTTGTTAGAATGGAGGCCTTTGTCAATTTAAAAGGTCCCTAATGTTGAAGGGAGTGCATCGGCCCGGGAAGCGCCGCGAAAGCGCAAAAAATAAAATAATTACGATTAAAGCCAACAATCAAATCCCATTAATGAGGTGTACCCTTGAACTTTTACCGAGCGTTCGGTGTAAAATAAAAAACAAGAACCATAGAAAAATATAAGAAAAACAAGAGGCATAAAGGTAAATGGAATTTACCCTCGTTGTCCTTGTTCGGCGACAAGCGTTGATTTCTCTCCGCTTCCATTTTCGGATCCGTCCATGGAAAGATCTAGATCTGGAGATCTCCAAAGAATAACACACAACCACTAAAAGGATGTCGTGATTTCGTGCTAGCAAAACCACCACAGAAGCACAAGAATCAATAGCATTATTGATTAACATTTGATCCTTGTTTCTGTAAGATCATGAAAGAGTTTTTGGAGAGGGAGAGAGTAAAATTTCATGGGTGAGGTCTGCGTGCAGCTTCTTAGACGACTAGGGTTGATTTTAAGTGTTTTATATGTGACCTAGTCACACAACACCAAAGAGTCTTGACCTAGCAAGACTCCAACAATTATCTAACACTTTTAAGCCACCTTGTGACTGATTTTGATGCACCTTAAGGCACCAATTCGTCCAATCCACACCCAAGGAGGAGTTAACCTAAGCATGGTCTAACCAAGGCCTAGGGCTTGCATTTTAAAGAATCGGGCTTGACTAATTAAAACTAAATCAAGACCACGTCTTATGGATTTTAAATCAAATCTAGTTTAATTTATAAGCCCAGCATTAAAATATCATTTAATCCAAGTAAAGGATCCAAGCCTTTTATCTCTTTTAATTTAATTTATAAATCCAATTTCTAAATCAGACCAAGCCCAATAAAATTAATCCAATTAATTTTAATGGCTAACTTGAAATTCTAATTAATCCAATTAATTAAATTTCATGTCATTCATCCGATGCATTGGTCTAAATAAATGATCCAATCATTTATTCTCTTCAAAAATTAATTTATTAATTCGACTCTTCTAGAATTAATTCCATCCCATTATAGTGATTGGGTATGACACTTTAGGTTCACCCTCAACTAGACTTGGGTGTGTGTGACCAATGCAATTAATTAAATCAATTTTAATAAATTATCTCTGATTATCCCATAATTAGAAATAACCTGTGACCATGGGTGGTCGTCTAGCAACAGTCATGGTACTATAGACTAGGTGAAACATGGAGTGAACATTTATGCTCTGAATTCATATGAGTACGGTCCTATTGTCAACCGTCTTACGACCTTAGTCTAGAGCATAGAATTGGGCGTCGGTTCCCATCTTTGACTAGGAAACTATACTTGATAATCAAGACGTGTTTCATCTACTGATTTGATCTAGGAAACCTATCCCTCATCGATCAATCGCTTTGGCAAAAAACTTTTAGAATCTAAAGCATCTTAGAGCGCATAAGAGACTGTCTGCCATATACTAACAAGAGACAGATCCTCTCTTGGAATCCACCGTCCTTGCTACCAACATTGATTGCACTGGATAAATCTTATAATGACCATGCCTCACGACATGGCCACCGCTCATCATATCCACGATATGGTCTTAGTATGCACGTGACTACAGTGATTCCTCAATTCCAAGGACTAATCTCGTACTATCATAATTGAGAATCTCAATGATACCGACCAAGCCTTAAAAGACTTCCATATGATAATTTCAGTGAGTCAGTTCAATCCACCCGACTATCTTGTCAACTAACCTACTAAAACTACACAAACAACTTATGTCTCCTACCGACGAAACACCACTACAGTACTTAGTGCAAGTCTTTGCAGGATCTTGAGATCCTCGACTTGGAATGTTTCACACCGACGCTTAGGAGTTGGTTCATAGCTGCCAAAGCTATGCGCAGCCTAACTCCACGAGTTTCACTTTCAGTGTGTGGGTATTTCGTTTTGACATTGAAACCCTATTCTATATCAGTGGTAAGCAGAGCGAAACACACTGCCTACTTGATAGACTTACCATATTCATCAATTTAATATTATGTGATAAAGATTGGCAAATGGCAAACAATAAATATTAGATTGGCATATTTGTAATCCGTTCTGATAATAACTCGATTCTACGTAATACTGTTTAGTGAATACAATAAGTATTCGCTATTGGCATTTCATTTATTATGCTCATTACATATATGTTTGCATTTCTTTTAAGCATCACAACAAAGCCCACGGACCATTTTAACAACTGTGCAACAGTTGGACTACGCATTGGATGGAAGTCCTGAAACCAACTGCCAAGGGTTGAGAATGAAATGTTCCAAGTCGAGGACCTCGAGAATGAGCATCGAGTGTCCTATGGAGACTTGCATTAAGAGTCGCATTCATTTGATGAGTGCCGTGTTTCATCGATGACATACGTTGGACATTTATGCAACCTTAATGGGTCGATTGGCTAGGTATCGACTGAACTGAACTGACTCACGGGGTCGTCATATGGAAGCCTTGGAGGTTTGGTCGGTATGACTCGAATCCTCGGCTTGGATAGTGCGGGAATGGTCCTCAGACTTGAGGAATCACGGCAGTCACGTGCATATGATGATTATATCCTGGGCCTGTGCGAGAGGTGACTATGTCACAGACACGATCATCATAAGTCTTAACCAGTGCAGTCGAACTATGTAGCAAGGACGGTGAATTCCAAGAAGAGGATCCGTGCCATGTTAGTATATAACAGAGGTATCTTCCATGTACTTGGAGATGTGTTCACATTGTATAAACTTGAGGCCACACTTATTGGTAATATAGGAAAAGGGGTTCCTATGTCGAGCAATTTGGTGTAACGTGATCTCAAGTATTAAGCATAGACACCTAGTCCAGAATGGGAGCCTACACCAATTTTCATGCCCTAGACTAATGTCGGAAGACGATAGATGGAAGGACCATACCCGTATGAACTCGAGAGCCTAAAACTTCACATGGATATATTCACTTAGTCTCTAGTGCCACGGACTGTTGCTAGACGGCCACCCATGGTGACGGGCTTTCTTGATCAAGGGTTGATCGAGAATTATTAAATAAATTAGATTAATTAATTATAGTGTTTGACACTAGCCCAAACCTTACTAAAAGGTGAACCTAAAGAGACACATAAATTACAGAGAAGGAATGAGGAATTAATTCAATAAGTAATTGGATTACTTGCAAATAAGAGAGATCCATTGGATGGAGCCAAAGGATAAATTACTAGGCTTCATTTATATTGGGCTTGCCTTTATTATTTAATAAGTTCGACTTATTAATTAATAAAGGCTTATTGGCTTCATGTATTTAATTTGATTAAATATGATGAACTTAATTAGGTACATTCTAATTAAATTAGATTTAATTAAAATTAGTTGGGCCTTGTATTTTTATCTTAATAAAATCGGCCAAACACCCTAATTAAGCCTGTTGAAAAACTGACGAGCAATTATCACTTTTGAAGAGTGCTATGTTAGTCATTTTTTATTTGGAATAAAGAATATATTACCTTTTGGATTGTAGAATGAATCTAGACACATTTTAGTACATTCATACAAGGTATATATATTAGTTCTTTTGAATATCTAATAACATAACACAACACAAAGACTAATTTCCTACCCTAGAGCTCCAAATCGGCCGCTTCCTTCTTCTGCACACTTGGTATGATCTTTTCTCCCTTATTCTTTTCTAGCAAATTGAATTAAAGAATTTCATATTCCGGTGTGGTGTGGACGTGTCTTTAGAGGGCTTCTACTTTGAATTCTCGCATGAACAAATCAACGAAAGAAGGTTTGAAGTAAATCAAGCAAAGATAATACTTGATTTACATTTCTTGCATCTTCTAGTTTTAATTTTACCATAAGACCTGATTTAGTTTATTGTTTATTTAATGAACTAGATCGAATGCCCGGGAACTCCAATGGTACACCATGATTTTATATAATTTGTTTTTTAATTTGTGAATTTTTATTTACGGCTTTCGCTTGCGCATTCTCGGGCCGATCTACTAGCATTTTTGTTGCTTTCAAGTGGTATCATGAAGCCTTAGACTGCGTGTATGGCTTTTTATTTTGTTGGTGGGCCTGTGTGCCCTTGTGATTAATTTTCTCCTCTCTCTCTTTATTTACCTTGGAATATTAAGGCTTGCTCTCATCCCCCCTATGTACTCCCCTCGATTTTTTATCGGGATTTTTTATTTCAATTGTAATGATAGTAACATTGATTTTTGGTGTGGTTTTATAATTTCTATGTAAAAGCAAGTCTATGGAGATGAAGGCCCGCGAAGAAAGGAAGGAGTTTGAAGGCCCATTTATATGTTGATGGGTAAATCACTATTTTAATAGTATAAGGTCACCTTAGACAGTCCTTAGACTCACTGCGGGCTCAGTGAGTCACATAGTTTGGGCTCTTGATCATCCAACAGGGGTTTCTAGGTTTATTGCATGCGATGTGTTTACTTAATGCTTTAAATATTTGATATTTGTGCTTGCAATGTTAATATGTGAAGAGGTCTCGGTCTAAAAACTCAATATTAACTCTCACTTGGTTGGACCAAGTTAAATATTAGGCCTATAATGGACTTCGATCGAAATGGTTTTGATCCGTCCAAGCCTTCCATCCACAGCAATGTGGTGAGGAAGCTATTGATACCCAAGTGTGGTCTCATGATTCATGATACACTTAGGATAGAGGAAAGCTGTACCATTATTGTGATCAAAGGAACATGCTCACCGTTTTCTTGTCTCACGTGTCGTGGGGGACGGTGAATGAAATGTGATATGGTTGATGGGTGGAGCCTAACACCGAGTAACATGATTCGCTTGGAGTCTCGGAATCATGTGAAAAGGTGAGGTAAAGGATCTTGGGAATCTCATGGAATGAGAATGGTATTGGATACCTCCCACGAGGCCTTTGGCATTTGAATCGTAAAAGTAGGGCATGACAAATTCGCCTGTGGATCCTAAGCTTACTAGGAAATGTTATTTTTGAAACCCCACTTGAGAATGGTGGGCTTTCGTATAAATAGTGGGAGAGTTAAAGACTAAAGACAAAGTCTTTAAGCTTAATTTATAATATTTCGATAAATGTAAATTTTATTAAGTACAGTACAACAAGCATCAACTAGGTGGATTCCTCGACAAACCAAGGAATCGGCCTTAAACGATAAAGTGCGCATGTACTAACAGCATAAGGCAGTTGAACAGTAAGAATCCTTTGTCGCACGTCGTCAAGAATAAGTGTACCCAAAGTCTATGAATCACGAGGCCCCCATCAAAACGTCGAAGATTACGCTCACACTAGATGTGATAAATCAAGGAACCAAGTAAGGCACGATAGGACGCATATATCATGTGTTTGCCCTTCCATCTGCTAGCAGCCCACAACAGGTCGGTAGGCCATGGGCGGTTTGGCCAAGGGAAGCGAAGTGTGAGTCGAATCACCTGCAAACAACTTCTCGAACAGGGGCAGTGAAAGAATAAGTGGTTGTGATTTTCCGCTGCACCGTCCGTAAAAAGAACACAGGAGCTATCCAGTGGTTGTGATTTTCCGCTGCACCGTCCGTAAAAAGAACACAGGAGCTATCCAAGTGAGATAACCAAGGCTTGTCCATGGTAGAAAGCTTACCAAGTATGGCTAGCCAACAGACAAAGGTATGTCTAGGGATCTTAAAGGGGCCCAAGAGTAGTGAAGACCAACCTACCTTCGGACCTTGAGCCCGGAGCGATGGGAGTACCGTAGCTGACGTTGGAGTCGCTGTCTGAGTTCACCATAAAATACTGTTATTACCACCATCAATGTGTGGAAGGGAATGCATAATCTGTTGAATATCCGTGAGCATTCATAAAGGGTATTCGTGGGATCGCAGGAGGGGCCAACGCCATTGTCCATCCTCAATGCAAGCAACAACTCTGTCTGTCAGCAGTGAATTCGTGAGGCTAGGTCCATTTGGAATCTGTCGAATAAATGGGCCTAACTCATGACAAGGATCCTACCATAAATAGAATGTAGCCCGATCACCAATAACATACTGCACAAACGGTCGAATGAGGGGCCGAAGATGGAGGAGTTTCCGCCAACCCCATGAACCCCTTCGATCTGACACCGTCCAGATAGAAGTATCTCACAATCTTGTGTGATAGATCAAATCCACCCAAATAGATGCCCTATTGCCCCGAATAACTTGCCACAATTTAACTCCCATAAGAGCACGGTTGAGGTAGTGATATCTTGGTTGCCTTGACCACCTTCATTAATAGGTAGACATACACAATCCCAAGCGAAGTTGAATCCTTCCATAGGAAAGCCCTCAGTCGCTTTTCTACCTCCCGAGTGACACCTTTAGGCAAAATAAAAGCAGAGGCCCAATATACACCAAGAGTAGTAAGAACAGATTTAATAAGTTGTACTCGTCCCACTTATGATAAAAACGTACCTTCCCAACCTTTAATACGCTGATTGAGTTTGTCAAGCAGGGTTTACAATCCAAAAGAGTAAGTCGCAACGATATAAGGGGGAGTTCCAAATACTTCATCGGTAAGTGTCCCTCCTAATCAGAAGCTGATCGTTAGAGAATCATGTGACTCTTCTGTACATTAATGCGAAGGCCCTTAATTCATAATATTACAATCATCTGCTGATTTTTATTTAATTTTCTATTTTTTAGAAAATATCTAAGAACCCTTTAACTATGATAATGGAGACTAACAAATTTAATGGCACGAACTACAATGATTAGTTGCGAAATATGAGGATTGTCCTAGATTTCGTGAACCAGGATTATATTTTGGACAAGCCACTCCTAATGGCCTTGCCAAAAGGATCCTCGCCTGAAGAACGTGTCACGTTCGAGAAGTGGTTTGAGGAGAACCGTAAGGTTCATAGTATCATATTGGCTTCGATGCCTAGTGACATCCAAAAGCAATATGATAGACTGGATATTGTTCTCTCGATGCTCCACATGAAGGAAGTTTATGCAGTTCCTAACAGGCATATTATATATACCGCCACAAAAGTATTCTCCAAGACCAAGATGGCCGAAGGATCGTCTGTACAAAGTCACGGGGTTAAAATGCTATCCCTAGTGGAGAAGCTCAAAGACCTCAAAGTTGGGCTTCACAATGACACGTACATTGACGTGATCCTTCAGTTGCTTGCTCTATCCTACAACCTATTTATTATTAACTACAACTTGAATGGACTTGAGAAGTCTATTGATCAGTTAATTAATATGTTGGTCCAATATGAGGCGCCGAGTCACAAGTTTATGTCGGCGGTATTCGTAGGAGAGGCTTCAACCTCCATAGTGAAAGGCAAGAGGGTTGAAAGGTGGAAGAGGAAGAAGGGCAAGGGAAAAGCTGTCGAAACTACTATTTGAAAGTACCGCGAAAAATGCGACTGGATTGGCCCGGGAACGGGCAAGCGAAAGCGGTAATATAAATTACGTAAATTAAAACAAAACATAATAAAATCATAATTTCAAGTGGTCTACCCTTGGAGTTCCCGAGCGTTTGATGTAGTTATGCAAATATAACAATAAAATAAATGGGGCTATGATTGAATGAAAACTGATCGATACATAAATCGTGAATCAAGAATTACCTTTTGATTTGATTTATTTCGAACATCCTTTGTTTGACCTGTTCATGCAACGTTTTAACGTAGAAGCCCTTTAAAGTTGCGTCGACACCCACCGGACTTGTGGATCCCTCAATCCTCTTTGCTAGACAAAAAGTAGGGAGAAAAATACACACAATGTGTGTATACAAGAGGGTCGGCCGAGAGGTGGAATTAGGGCGTAGGATATTATTTTGTGTATTATGTATTTTTTTTTATTAGTTATTCCAAATAACTAATACACATATATATACCTCGTATGGATGCATTAAAATATGTCTAGGTTCATTTAACTATCTATAAGCTAATAAAATCCTTTATTCAAAATAAATAATGACTCACATGGTACTTTTCAAAAGTTAATTTGTTAGTCAATATTTTCTTTTCTAATCATTTCTACCAACTTAATTAACGGGCTTCGACCGCTTTTAATTAATTAAAATACAAGGCCCAATAATTTTAATTAAATTCAATTTAATTAAAGCCCACTTACTTAAGTCCATTTTATATTTAATTTAATTAAATATATGAGCCCAATAAGTCTTTATTAATTAATAAGTCCAACTTATTAAATAATAAAGATAAGTCCATCATAAATTAATCCTATTAATTTATTCATGGGCTTATCCATCTAATGGATCCGTCTTATTTATAAGTAATCCAATTACTTATGGAATTAATTCTCAATTAATTCCTCGTCCCTTTTTGATGATTTGTGTATGACTTTTTAGGTTCACCTTTCAGCTAGACTTGGGTTAGTATCAAACACTATTATTAATTAAATTCAATTTAATTAATAATTTTTGATCAACCCTTGATCAAGAAAACCTGTTACCATGGGTGGCCGTCTAACAACGGTCTATGGCACTAGAAACTAGGAGAATATCCATGTGAATTTTTAGGCTCTCAAGTCCATACGGTTATGGTCCTTTCATTTACCATCTCCTAGCCTTAGTCTAGAGCATGAAATTGAGTGTCGGTTCCCATCCTATACTAGACGTCTTTGCTTAATACTTGAGATCGCGTTATGCCAAATTGCTCGACATATAACCTCTTTTTTCTATTAGATCAACGACTTTGGCCACAACTTTATATAGTGTAGACGCATCTCCAAGTGCATAGGAGATACCTCTGTCACATTTTGACAGGGAACAAATCCTCTTCTAAGGAACTCACCGTCCTCACTACATACTTTGACTGCACTAGACAAGGCTTACGATGACCATATCTGAGACACGATCACCTCTCAAATAAATCTAAGATACAGTCATCGCAAGCACGTGACTGTAATGATTCTCAAGTCTGGGGACTGCACTCGTACTATCGAAGTCGGGGATTCGAGTATTACCGACCAATCCTTCAAGGCTTCGTTATAATAATTCCAATTCAGTTCAATCGATTCCATACCTAGCCAATCGCATAAACATCCCACATTTGTTGCTGATGAAATACGACACTCATCAAATGAATGCGACTCTTAATGCAAGTCTCAGTAGGACTCAAGATGCCGAGTCTCGAGGCCCTCGACTTGGAACATTTTAAACCCAACCCTTGGCAGTTGGTTTCATAACTGCCATCCAATCTGCAGTCAACTGTTGCATGGTTGTTAAAATGGTCATGGGCATCTGTTGTGATGTCAAAGCAGTGCTTGACGTAATTTGGTAAGCACAACAGATACGTGTGCCGAAGAAGAATACTTACCATATTCGTTGGGAAAACAAGGATTGCTCCAATGATTCTCAAAACCACCAATCCAATTGGCTTTTGGTCACCTATCCCAACAATCTCCCACTTGACCTTAAAGCCAATTACTCATGTTTCCATATTAAATTGATTATGAGTAATCTGCGATATCTGCTAGTTCTTATGGGTCTACCTTTTGTTTCTGCTGATTTCTTGTGGTCCAACCGCACATTACATCTTCCTATCATCACCCAAAGCAGATGATGTTGTCTATGATTTTTTTCTTGGGCTTGTGATGAGATCTCAGGCCTTTTATCTGGTGCGTAGCCCACTTGTCATCCTCTAAGGTGACTACTAGTGCGGCTATGCTAGGTAGCATACCCAACAATCCGGTGTTGTTTTTCGGTCCTAACTATTTTCCAATTATAACTTTAAAATTGCCATACATTCAATTTTTCATGATAAGATTCCTTATGGTATACCACTTGGAACTTTTCTAATATTACCACATTATCATAAATCTCGAATGTATTTTCATTTTGAGATAGCCATCTAGAATATAGTGTTCTAAACATCTTATAAAATGTCTCGATCATGTGCTTATAAGCTTAGCCAAACACCCTGTTATCCTTTTTCTATATATTTCGCATTAGTAAAACTTTTTGTTCGTGTAGGAGAGGCTGAAGAGGGAGCAAAAAGAGAAAGAACTAAATAAGTAAAGAAAAGCAGAAGCTAATATGTACATGATTGTAAAGGTAAATTATATTTACATTTCTTCTACATAGTTGTTGTTGTTGTTATTCTTGTTGTTACTTGTACTATGTTGGGAAAATAGCATGCTTCATCCAGTAAGTTAGTAATTTTAACCATTTAACATTCTACTATTCCTTAAATATCCATAATGTAATTAAAGTTGTACTATGTCACTTGTACTATGTTGGGAAAATAATATTTTTCATATCGTAATTTAAGGTCTTTCAACTTTTTGTCCCACTGGTTATGGAATTCTCACTTTTATCCCTGTAACTTATGAAAAGTAACACTTTTGGTCCTGTAACTTATGAAAAGTAACACTTTTGGTCTCATTACACCTTTCTATTAGATATTTTAATGAAAACACGTAGTCGTTGAGCCTTTACACTTTTGGTCCCTTGGTTACATGACTCTCACTTTAGTCTGAATTTAAAAATACAGCACTTTTGTTCACATGCACTTAACTATCACGTAGTTTTTTTATTAATTATCTAATAAAAAATGTGTCATGAGACTAAAAGTGCTAAATTTTGAAAGTTAGTAACCAAAAGTGATAGTCCAATAACCAATGGGACCAAAAGTGGACGGCTTCATTTTATGGGAAGAAAAATATTATTTTCCCATACTTGTACTATGTTCTTATTAGGTAAAATAGAAGATGATTGATAGGAAGAGATTGCCAGAGAATTTCTTGCACGAGTGTACTTCCAGCATTTCTGGATATGGGGAAAGCGCCAGAATAAAACTCATTATCCTAATCGGCCATTGACACTCCTAGAGGAGTCCTACACCATAAACATCTTATGCTTCTTAATTATATTTTTTATCACTTTTGCCACATCATTATGCGGTTTTTCATGATTGTGTTCACATTGGATTTTCTACTCCTATTGCATCTTCTATTTAGTTTCACATATATATTTTGACGTGCATAAAATCTTTTCCCTAGATAAAATTAATAACATAATTTTTATACACGTGATATGTATATGTGAAATAAAATAGAAGATGCAACAAGAATTATAATAGAAAATGTAGTTCGAGTTGTGTTGGGTAATATATAGCATTGGCTTTTTATTTTCTATTTTCTTTTGGGTAGTTGTAAGGGTATGAGTTCGACAAAATTTTAAGATTCAAACTCAAGTTCGGGCTTGACATAACATGAAAAGGAAAAACTAAGTTCAAACTCAATGCTATTTATTAAGAAAATTTAAATTTTGATTGGGAAGATAACTTTAAAACATTAATGTATTTAAGAATATTTATTAAACATATTACACAAACAAAATAAAGATTTACCTTATGTTTAATCATAAATATTGTATATATACATTTTTTTTAATCAAAAGTAGTTAATAAATTATGAAAGTATAATGGCAATTATAAATTATGAAACTGAATGTATAATAATCTTTAAATAGTTTTACTAATCGATTATTACAAAGTATAAAATTTTAAAAACTTCTTACTTATGCCAATTCTGCAAAATAGATTAGTTTAGTCAGCAAAGATGTGTAAAGATACAAATTAAATTATGTAAATACTTAAACATAAATTGCTAATTTACATATTTCATTAATAAAGTATAAAACATATAAAAAGTATTCAGTATTTCTTGGAATTTTTCATTACTATAAAGAAGATTATCTTACAAATATTTTTTGTTCTGAATTAATTATATAACAAAATTGTTTGATAATATAAATATATATGTATTGAAAAGATAATTTTTTAAAACTAAAACCAAACTGATTATGAAATATTTATGATACTGCTATAGCAATTTAAATTATTATTTTGTTAATTATGTAAAATAAAAGAGAAGAACAAGTACTATTATATCTCAATGTATAGAACATAAAAAAAATACTAAATCATTTATTAATCATAACTTTAGTAAATATATAAGTTAAATTATGAGATTATTTTATAGAATTCAAAAAATAAGATATTCATTGAACGCAATTCTAATATATTTTACATTATAGTATTAAATATATATTTATTTAGGGATAATTAGACCGCCTTTTCTTTAAGTTTGGTACTATTATACATAAACTTTATGTGATTTGAGAAATTATATCTAGTACTACTAATTTTATGTTCATCTAACAAATAGTTTTTCCCGTTAGTCAAAATTCACCAAAAGTGCTGATATTAGCAAAACAAAATTGAATGAAAATCCAGATTTTGCCTTTGATTGACTTATCACTGATGTATTGTAGGTCAAATTTTTTTTTTCTATTTAAACTGCTCTTATACATCTTCACGCACGCTAATGCATTTGAGGAGATATATTTTCACCGTTATAAAGGTTGTTTTGCTAGAAAAAATTTGTTTGACCTGCAATAAGTAATAAATCATTTGCAGATAAATAGAGTTTTCCATTCCAATATCTTTTACTAATATATAAGAAAATTCTATGAATTTTGACTAATAGAGGGATTAAATTATTGAATGAAAATAAAAGATATTGTTACTAAATGTAATTTTTCAAACTACAGACAGTTTATGTATAATTACATCAAATTTTAATGAACGATTGTATAATCATCCCATTTGTATAAAAAAAGAGGAAACTTGAAGATAGAAACATATGTGGAAGGCGTGGTTAGAGTTTGTTGATTGGCTCTGCTTTTGATCTTGATCGACACCATTTCCACTTCGGAGTAACTTACATGGGTACTAAAAGACACTTAACATTTTGAATGTCAGCCATATGATTGTATGAACATTTCAGACTGTTGTATGATTGTAGGTCAGCCATTTAAAGAGGTTATCAAGTAAACAATCCCAATGCTGATAAATAGAGCGTGCACAGGTAATTCATGATAATTCCAAATTTATGTAGTAAATGAGCTTTGAAGGCCTTTCTTTACATCATTGGTCTTATTAAATTTCTGTACTATGATTAAGAATTTGCGCTAGCCCTTTCCCTGATAAAGAAAGTGATGACATTTTACTGTTCTATAAGCTTTATGAGCCTGAGAAAGGGGAGTTAAGGTATTTTTCTTGTTCCCTTGTTTCCCATGAGGTTCTATGTGGAGAAAATATCTTTAGAAAAGATAGACACGAGTAATTCCCTGAAAAGTAAGGATAAAAGAATGGTATTCGCCTTTAATCTATTCTCATTTCATATCAGATATGCTGGAACACTTTTTGTCAAGAGCTAGACAAGCCATCAGATATTCTAGAGAAGTTAAATCAACTTGCAGGCTATGCTCTTGATGAAGAGATAGTATTTGCTTATTTCTACATCTTGGTAAGAATCCTAATAGATTTTTGTTAGCTGCAACTTAAAATGAAACCAACATGCAACTGTTTTCATTAGATGGAGCTATTATTGCATCTGTCAAATGTCATGGAGCTGAATTTAACTCATGTTATATGCAATTTCTTTGCAAGGACTAAAAAATTGCTATGCACATATAGAGTTTAAATGGTGAAGATATCTTAAAAAATGCCCAAATATATTCTAAATGGTGAAGATATCTTCTGTTTTTTGCTTCTCAGGAGATAAAGTTTGAGCCCACAGTCGTGTGCATACATTGACACGGGATTTACATTTACATTTAACCAGGTATATAAAAATCACAAGCACAGGCATCTTGTCAGGACAAAGATTGTATTTTGATAACTTTCTGGTTTCTTCTATTGCAGCTAGAGAATGGGGACATTGTCTAGTATCAAAAGTCACTGCCTGCTAAAACAAGGAAACTATTTCGTTGCCCGAATATTCCATCCTTCCTTGAATACCAGCATAGCCTTTAAGTACATTTTCATAAATATTGCGTTCATATTAATTAGTAATATTTATCTATATGCATTTGCATCTTAGGTAGAATCACTATATTGTAGTTACAAGATATATGTTTCAC